>NW_022196912.1:38916267-38952510 GCF_008632895.1 Mastomys coucha
CATCTCTCCTCCATGACAACTGTTGACTACTTAGTACCTGTCACTGTGGATCTGCCTGTCCTGAACAGTTAATGTAACTTATGAGGAATGTGTCCTTTTGTGTCTGCCATTTTTACATGACATCATGCTTTAAGGGCCAGGTAGAGCATGAATGTGTACATTTGATTTTATGGATAAGTAACAACCCATTCTATGAATGTAACACACTTTGCTTTTTTATGTACCAGCTGACAAAATTTAGTTTTTACTTTTTTTTTGGTTATCATAAATTGCTGCAAACATTTATATAGAAGTTTTTATACGGTATGTGTTTTCATGAGTATGTATAGACCTGGGACTGGAATCGCTAGGTGAATTCATGTTTACTGTTAACAGAAATCTTGTTCCATTGACATCCCCACCCAGCAATGTCTGAGGGTCCTGTGTTCTGTACGACTTTGCCAACACTTCCCATCACAGCCATCCCAGTGGGTGCAAGGTGGCATCTTGATGTGCTTCCCTTGCCTAATTCTGTTGGCCATATTCCTCAATTCCCCAGCCTCAGCCTGGCAGATTCAAACTCTTATTCTTCCTGTGTACACTGACCATCAAGGTCGGCAACAGGTGAGATCCCATGACACCTTTCATGTCTTTCCTGGACATGAGTTAACTTCCCCCATGGATGAGTTATTCATTCTAGATTTCCTAGCACTATGAGTTTTACCAAGCCCCTCTAGACAGCTCAGCTTCTCATTTTAAGTGTCTTGGCCAGCTCCTTACTAAGCCAGCTGGTGTCTCTGTGAAGGGCAGCACCTGATGGGTGCTGTAGACAGGGCACCCAGTTAGATGCTAGTCTCCTGGTGAGTGCTGTAGATGGGGTAACCAGGTAGATGTTTGTCCCCTGAGTTTGCAGTTCTTCCACCACTGAGCCTCTTCCTCCACACTCTTGCAGTGACTCAGCTCCCAGAATTCCAAGATATCAGGAGATATTTTGAAGCCATTGATCTGAGGAAGGAGCAGACATTTGAGGTTCTGGCTCTGACATTTCTGCTGATGTCACCCTGGAATTTCGTATTCTTGACCTTCTGGCCAAGGTGTAGAAGGATTTATTGTCAATCCAAGTGGTCAACACTTAGTGTTTAAATAGTAAATTTGACCAAAATCTATAAGAACCCAAGATCCTTTCTTCTTGGTACCATATGCTGTTGTGGGCTCTGGACTGAGTTCCTGCCAGACCCACACACTTTGAGCAATGTCTTTATTTCTTTTGTCAGGGAAGGGGTGCCATCCGACTACTACAGGGTTGTCCATGTGAAGTGACTATTATACCCTGACATACAATTGTTCCTTAGTGTCCTCAGGGGATGGGCTCCAGGATCCTCTGGTCAAATTGAAGTCTACAGGTGCTAGACTTACATAAAACTTGTTTGTGCAGAAACGAATGTCTCTCGATTGCTTATGACACTCAACATGATGCACATGCTATGTATGCAGTCATTGCACTATATTATTTAAGGAACAATAACCAAAAAATGTGTGTATACTTGGTATTTATGGTTGGTTGACTTCACAAGAAGCACAAGCTGAGTTATACTTGTCCTCTAGGCTGAAAAGCAGTCCAGTCAGCCAATGAAGCCTGGGATCTAAGCAAAAGAGTTCTGATGACAAGATCTATCTTAATTTAAAAAAAAAAAAAAAAAACAAAAAAAACTTTGATTTCTTCTTCCCCGAATGAAATGCCATTAATGTAATATAGCACATTAGCACAAGGAAATACAGGAGCCTCAAAAGATGTGCTCCAAGCTTTTGACAAAGTTTAACATTCTCTTAATGATGTCTTAAAAAAGAAAAATAGCACACAGAACTATAAGCAAACTTATTTAATGTAATAAAGAATGTCTTTTAAATTTACAGGTGTCATTGTACTTAATGGTGAAGCATTAAATTAATTTCTATTAAAACTCAAAAAAATTAATGGTCCCATGTTCATAATATAATTTAGTGTGGAACAGAAAGTTCTACCCAGGGGAGTAAAAATAGCAAAAAGAAAATTTTATGAAAAAAAAAAAGAAATTTTATGGATTGGGGAAGAAGGAATAAAAGTATCATTATTTTTCCAGATGAGATGATTTATCTAGAAAATTCAAGAGATGAGGAAAACCACTAACAGTAGTAAGACATCAGCAGAAAGGCTGGTTTTTATATTATAGTTGTATTCTTGGATACTATTTATTAGCTATAAAATGCCATTTGGAATTACACATCACTCAGGCATGGTGCCTCATGCCTGTAATCCTGGCACTTAGGAGGCTTATAGTAAACCAGGGGTGTGCTGTATGTTCCAGGCTAGCTTGGGCTCCACCATTAGAATATGTTTCAAACAAACAAAATAGTATCCTGTATAACAGCTACTAAACAAGCAAAAATGAACTTAGCTACTTAGAAAAAATCAGTGTGTGGAAGACTTTCATGTAGAAAATGGTGAAATGGATGGATTAACATTTTAAAAAGTCCCTAGATGTATGTCCCATTTATGGATAGAAAGACCATTTCATGAAGAAGTGGATTGGAGGTTGGGGCTGGCCCTCAGTTGGTAGGGGGCTTGCCTAACATGCACCAACCCCTAGGTTCCACCCCCAACACCACAGAAACTGGGAGTGGTGGTACACACTTGTAATCTTTGGGAAAGCAGAGGCAGGAAGATCAAAAATTCAAGGTCACCCTCAGCTACTTATTGACCTGAAAACCAGTCCTGGGTTACATGAGACCCCATCTAAAGAAAGCCAAAGGAAGCTAGCATCCACAGAGGCAAACTAACAAATGATCCATGGGCTTCATGTGATTCCAATTTTATAATTTTATAAATGGCAGGAGGATTTTTTTTTCCCACTACGCTCAACAAAATGATTCTAAACTTAGTGTATGGGAGAATATAGTCTCTGAATAGCCCCGGGTGTGGCGGCGATAATGATCTCAAAGCATCTCATCCAGAGCTTTCAGTTTGTGCTGCCCATGATATACAAGCTGAGCTTGGGGAACCATGGAGGGGTTCCCAAAGCCTATGCACATGTGGGAATGTACATCCCACAGAGCCGTGGTGGGGCAGTGGCTGGAAAATGGACTATGTAATAGGTGGTGTTGGGGTAACTGGCTATCTACAGGGCACACTGTAAAATCGGAGCTGTTTCTCTTAGCTAAGTCAGTGTCAAACAGATAAACATCTCAAAGTTGAAACTGGGAGAAGACAATTTGGAAGGATGGCTTTGTGGTCTCAGAACAAAGTGGGATCACTAGATTCCTGACGGAAAAGACTGATACATTTCCTGTTCATCCAAACATTATAAGGACATTTAGAAGACAAGTCACAGGGTTTGGGGAGATGGCTCAGTCAGTAAAGGTCTTGCTATGCAAGCATGAGGGCGAGTTCATGTAAAACGGGCTCATGTAAACAGCTGGTGTGCTGGCATGTGCTTGCCCAGTTCTGGGATGATTGACAGGTGGATCCCTTGGCTTCACTGGCCAGCCAGCCTAACTGAATCAGCCTAGGCCAATGAAAGACCCTGTCTCAAAACAAAGCAGGTGGATGGCTGCTGGAGACGACACTCAAGGCTGTTCTCTAGCCTTCACACACAAGCATGTGCATGTACACATAGACACGCAAATGGGTACGTGCATACTCCACGGGAAGGCAAGTCACAAACTGAAGAAAGCATCTTAAATACTTAGCTGACACAAAATCTAAAAGTAAATTCTAGAAGTACAAAAATAAACTACCCAACAGAATAACAAACACAGAAGGCAGATAAGTCATAGGAAAATTGAAGGCATTTTTAGTTTATGGAGAGGCAAGTGCAACCATATTAGCAACCAAAGGGATGCAAGGGAAATTCTGGGGAGATGTAGTGTCAGTGAGGGTGCGGACCTGGGGGATGGTTCATCTAGACACCAGTGGGACTGAGGATAGCTGGTTTAGAGAAAAATCAATACTACTTCATCAGCTACAAGATGCAGTTATTCTACCCAAAGGAAAAAGATCTTATACACGAACACCATAAAATAGTGGTGGAGTGTGATTTATAAAAACTATGGGGAAAAGGCCTCCAAAGTTCACTGATAAGAGGATGGGTAAATAAATGGGGCTATATTTATGCAATGGGATGCTACCTGCTCCAGGCCCTCAGTGAGTACCCTTAGCTGAATGGATTGGTCGAATCTGACTAAGAGTGTGTCACTCACAGAAGATACACACCTCAGTGTCATTTTTAGTTATAAACCTGCCTGGTACTGAAGTCTGTCATCCCAGTTACTCAGAAGGCTACCACAGGATTTTTCACATTTGGGGCCAGCCTGGACTACAGAGTAAATTCAAGGCTGTTTTGGGCAATTGTCTCCAAAATGGGAAAAAAAAAAAAAAAAGCTAAGAATGTAGGTTAAAGATAAAGTATTTATATAGTTATTATGAGGCTCCCTGTTCACTTCCCAGCCTTGCAAGAAGGGGGAAAAATAAGAAAATAATAAATATACATATCTGACCATTACAGAACTTTTATGACTGACGACAGTCTGCACTGGGTAGCTGGCAGTAGGGACCAGTGCCTGGGTCCTAGTGTGTGGGTGTGAAATGTTGGGATGGGCTGTCTGTATGCTGATCTGGGCTGTGCATGCGATAGCCAAGGCCTGTGACCCACAGGGGAGGGAGCTTCGGCCTCTTGATGGACTCTGAGACCAAGAATCAGGGCTGGTTTTTGTCTTCCTCAGAATTCCTCTGTAGGCTAGAACAGCTTCCTGGTAGGCTGCCTTGCAGATGTGGTTCTGAGTCACTTCTGGAAGCTAGGTCTCGAGTCTGGGTCTTCATCCTTCCCAACAATGCTGTAAGCACACACACTACATTTCCCCCTCATAAGTTGGGACAGTGGTTCCTGGTCATTGGAATAGAATTGTGAGAGAGACATGATCATGACTTAGATTGGTATGACCCTGGGGTGAGACAGCACTATACAGGGATGGAGTTATAAGAGAGACAATCTGTTGACTTAGTGTGCAAAATTGTTCTCTGGGAACACTTAACTGTGTCCCAAGCTCTCATGCAGCTTCATTCCTGGACAGGACTCCTCCCATGGTTTGCTTACCCATCCAGGCCATGGATATGACAGTCAAAAACAGTCTACTGACTAGATGTGTTAAGAAAGGAAATGAACAGGGTATTTTAAGGAATTTTATGTAATGGACCACTCAGGAATCTCCCAATAGAAATCAAGAGGGAAGAGTGAGGGATGGCTTCGTGGTAAAGTGCTAGTGTACAAGCAAGAGGGCCAGGGTTTGATCCCCAGAACCCACATAAGACCAGCGTGTGATGGGTGCTCCCTTATAATCCTGGTGCTGGGGCTAGGGTGTGGTGAGACAGGCATAGGCCAAGAGTTCTCTGGTCTGGTAGAGACAACCTGAAGAACTCCAGGCCAGTGGGAGACTCCTGTCTCAAATAGAAAGTAGATGAGGTCTAAGACACATTTGAGGTTGATCTCTGGCCTCTGTATGCAAGCACATACATGTGCATCCTCCAAAACATGAATGTATATACACACTACACACTACACACACACACACACACACACACACACACACACACACACACACTAAACACACATACACACAAGAAAGCAGGAATTAGAGGAGGCAACAGAAACTACTGTGGAGGGTTGGTCACCTGAGACCATCACAAAATTACTCTGTCACAAAACTGGTCCCCAACGTTGCATCTGACTACCTGATGAAATCCAGAGCATCAAAACATGGCTTCCAGTCTTGAGAGGGTCCAGAAGTCAATGTGAAATTATCAGCTGCTACGGCAGAGTAGTGTTTCTTAAAAATCTTATTCCTGCCCCACCTGTAAGTTCCCTGATTCCTTTCAGAAGATGGATGGAGATCTACACACAAGCACCAGGTGACAGCAGACATGAAAGGTGGGATGGTAGATGGCCCCACTTGTTTAGGGGAAGCCGCTAATAACATACAATTATGTGTTCTTCCCCATGGAGCAAATTGCAATGCTTTGCAGGAAAAGATACATAATGATCATACAAACTCGATCGGCGTTCATTTTAAAAATTAATCTTCAGGCAATTAAGTTGTTAATTTGGGATTTAATTAACATGAGTTCTAGAATGCAAAACAATGTTGAGTGTTCTAAGACCTGACAAATGCAGAATAATGGAGCAGGGGGTGGCTGAGGGGGTGGTGGGGGTGGGCAGGGGTAGGAGAAAGAGTTCACTTATCTCATATAGTGGAAAACAGATATTTTGTGTAGCCCATGAAGGCAAGAGTCAGAGACCTTTGTATTTTCAAAGATATTCCATTAAGCAAACACAAATGATTTGTGAACTAAAAAGTTCTAGAAAAGGAAGGTAGGAGACGGCAGGAGTTGGGTGTTGCATTTTCTGGTGTCTGGGTACTCAATAGCAGAGAAACAATTAGAGATATGGGGACTTTGGGGACCAAGGCTGGAGGACTGGGGAGTGAAGAAAGGTGGAGGAGGGGTCGTGGAATTCTAAAAACATCACTCTTGGGCTCAGGAGATGGCTCTGTGGATACAGTGTTTGTCCTGCAAGCACAAAGACCTGAGCTTAGATTCCCACAGCCCTGCCCCCTCCTACAGGTGCAAGCCTGTAGTCCCAGCATTTGGGAGAAACTAGCAGATCCCTGGAGCTGGCCAGCCAGTCTAGCTGAATTGGTAAGCTCCAGGTTAAGTTAGAGACTCTGAAAAACAAAGGAAGTTAGAGAGCAGTTGAAGACAGCTGACATCAACCTCTGGCCTCCACATGTATGCACACCTGCACGTGCTCATGCACATGTGTATGTGTGCACACATATGCCATATCCTCCTTGATTACATAAGCTTTTCAAAGCCAGAGTAAGTCTGTCTTTCCTCCGTCCATCCCACCCCAATTCCCTCCCTCTTCCCCTCATATATCTAACCATATATGCAAAGCAGCTGGCCCTTTTCAAAACCTGAGCCTCTTGAAGCTGAAGATGTGTGAACCGAGTGGCTGGTGTATGTGTGTGTGTGTGTGGGGGGGGAGGTGGGAGGGTATGGCAACACCAGGTGTTTACACCAAGGGCCCTTCAGATGGCTCTGTGATCCCAAAGCAGGTATCAAAATGTCCCCTCTGGTCCTGTTGACAGCTCATGTGAAAATCCTGGGTCCAGAAATGTGTTCTACCTTTGTGGCTCTGTGCCCCATTTGCTGCGTATTTTTTACCTCTTTGAGGACAGCACCCTACCTTGGGGCTGCAAGACACTTGCACATGAGTACCTTTGCATCCTTGTGGTCTTTTCTGGGGTTGTCATCTCCACAGTCATCCCACAGAACAGTGGAGATGTGGGATATGGCGTACATGCTGCTACATACTGACAGAGCTCGGGAGAAGGTCCTCTCTGGTTCATCAAGTTGTAAGCTTTATTTAAGATAGTTAGCCTGCCAGGCATGGTGGCACACATCTTTAGTCCCAGCACTCAGGAGGCGGAGGCCGAGGCAGGCTGATCTCTGAGTTCAAGGCCAGCCTGGTTTACAGAGGGAGTTTCAGGACAGCTAGGACTACATAGAGAAACCCTGTCTCAAAATCACACTGCTCTCTCTCAGCCTCCCCTCCCCTTAAAGATAGATCGGTCTTGGACACCAATATAACCTTTTCATGGGACTTTTTCTAAGTGGCCCCATGATATCTGTGAGGCTTTTGTGCTGGGGATCCCTGAGATGGGCCATAGGAGGAAAGAAAGGGGCCCAAGAGGATACCTTACAGAGTCCAGGAGCTAGGATAAAGGGAGCCCCAAGGCTCAACTCCTGTTCCAAGGACAATAGCCCAGGATGGTGCAGAGTCAGTGGAAGCAGAAGGTCAGGTTGCAAATGTCCCACTGACCCAGTAGGAGGCCACAAGGTAGACAGGGGTACTGTGGTGGAAACAGGAAGTATTGACTCCCCCCCCCAGCCCCCCACCCCCCCCAGCCCCGCTCCCTCCTGATCTCTGAACAACACAGAGCACTGCCCTTCCTCTCCAGGATCCCTCAGGCTGCCCCATGAGTGGTATGGTGACAAGCCGTCTTGAATGATCAGATGTTTTTGTGGGCCTGTGACTGTCCTTGTAGATGGTGACAGGTGTCTTGTGGACAAGGCTGGAGTCCAGGCCACCATGTTGGGGGGCCTTTGTGCTTCTTCTTGGCACATTTCCTGCTCCATCAACTGAAGGTTTCAGAAGTTAAATTCAAAGTTGCTGGTGATTTTGAGTCACCTTTTTTTTTTCAATAGCGCCTCTTGAGTGAAGATTAGGCGGCTGTGTGGGCAGCTGTTAAGGGTGCCTCATTTCCACATTGAGAGCCTACCCACACAGCAGATTTTAGTGGTACTTGAAACGGGACCTGATTTTGCCTCTCAGCTGTTACATTAAAATAAAATGCCCTTCGTCTGATTAGGAAGACAGCCAATTTAAATGTATAGATACCATTTCCCCGAGGGGAGGAACATCTTTATTGATTCTGAGACCTCGTGTCCTTTCGTGTGACATGCTGAGTGTTGGCACATTCACTTTCTGAGAGTGAATGGCCCAGGACAGAGGAGAGGGGACAGTTGTTTGAGTCATGGCTCATGGCTCTGTGGCTGTCTTGCTGTGCAGCTCTAATGAGTCACCTCCCTGAGTGTTAGCCTCCGTCTATGTGGGGACAGTCACCCCTACTTATACAATTGATTACAGCATCCTGAAGATGGGACTGAGGGATGGGAGGCTCTTAGTACACTGGCTGTCCTCTGGCAGTCTCTGCCCTTGCTGTAGTTTGGGCAGTCATGACCTTTACGTTTGTTCTGTCCTTCCTTCTTGTTTTTCTCTTTCCTCTTTGGACAATTCTCCTGCCGTCACCACCTCTCTTTCTGTCTACTGTAGCAAGCAACTTAAGTGGTCTTCTTTCTCTTGCCCAAACTGCCAACACAGGGGCCTGAGCAGGCTGCCCTGGGATCAGCACAGGATGAACTTAATGTGCGGGTTGGTGCTTTGTTGATTTGACTCAAGCTAGAGTCATCAGAGAAGAGGAAGTGTCAGTTAAGGAATTGCCTCTACCAGATTGGTCTGTAGGCAACCCTGGGCAGGTGATGCTAGATGGTCTAAGAAAGCAGGCTGAACAAGCCATGGAGAGCAAGCCAGTAAGCAGCACCCCTCCATGGCTTCTGCTTCAGTTCTACATCCAGGCTCCTGTCTTGGCTCCCTTCCCTCAACGAACTGTGACCTGGGATATGAAAGCCAACATATGTAAACACACATACACCCACCAAATCCCTTTGGGTCAGGGTGTTTTAACACAGTAATAGAAGCCTAGCAAAAACATAGGAAATCTCTGTGGCATTTACAGTACTTTCCACCTCTCTGTGTTATTTCTCTCCTGTGCTGAAGCTCTGTATTCTATGCAAGGCAGGAGAAGTATTGAGACTCTTGGGCTGCCCGTGTTCCCAAGGTACGAACCCTCTCTAGCGTCACTTGCTGCTCTTTGACTGAAGGGGCTGTGTAGCTGGGGAATGCATCATTAGTCTCCTAGAAGCTTGGCTGTGGGAACGCCTCTGCTGGGTACATTCTGACTATAGTCGTCAGAGTTCCTTTCTGGGACCGTAAGGCCACTTGGCTATCTATATACATTGACTCTTCACTTGACCTAGATGCCCCATGGTGACTGGATGAACAGGTTTGGCATTGTTGCCTTCATTTTGTGTCAGTCTGTTAACTGAGGTAAGCCACTGTCTGCTGGGCCTGCATGCAGAATGCTGATTGTCTGCGGAAGCTGGTGTCTGCTTTCTTCTACCCTGTCTCTGCTCTTTCATTATTATTATTATTATTATTATTATTATTATTATTATTATTATTATTATTGGGTTTTTTTTTGTTTTTGTTTTTTGGTTTTTTTTTTTGGTTTTTTTTGTTTGTTTGTTTTTTCGAGACAGGGTTTCTCTGTGTAGCCCTGGCTGTCCTGGAACTCACTCTGTAGACCAGGCTGGCCTCAAACTCAGAAATCCACCTGCGTCTGCCTCCCAAGTGCTGGGATTAAAGGTGTGCACCACCACTACCCGGCTATTATTTTTTAAAGATTTATTTATTTATTATATGTAAGTACACTGTAGCTGTCTTCAGACAGTTTTCCTTCTTACTCCGGCCCTGCTCACTCACTGTAGCTATCTTCAGACACCCCAGAAGAGGGCATCAGATCTCATTATAGATGGTTGTGAGCCATCATGTGGTTGCTGGGATCTGAACTCATGACCTTCAGAAGAGCAGTCAGCGCTCTTAACCACTGAGCCATCTCTCCAGCCCCATTTATTATTTTTAAACTAATTTGTGTGTGTGTGTGTGTGTGTGTGTGTGAAATCCATGCATGACACAACCTTACATGTGTTTATGTGTGAAGTGGGAGTCAGGACAACTTGGGGAGCTGGCTGTCTTCTTTCCCCATGTGGGATCCAGGATGGAACTCAGGCTGCCAGGCTTGGTGACTGGACTGTCAAGGGCCTTTACCTGACAAACCATCTCAAAGCCTCCTACCCTTAATCTTAACCCTACCCTATCCATAAAGTAGTTCACACATTTAACACTGTCCAGTTTGTCATAGGCCCATACTGAACCACACATGAGAGTGTTAACTCAGGATGATGGTTCCAGACACAGAGGAACTCAAAAGTTTCTGTGGCAGGTTGGTCACAGGCTTGGGAAAGAAGGAAATCATCTTTTGACAACGAATTACCAACTTCTACCATACCCCAGAGAATCAACAAAAACTGTGCCTGTCTATATGTTTGGAGAGCAGCCTGGCTTCCGTTAGCCAGTGCTATGTCCCCTCTGATTGAGAGCTGAAACCTCACTGAAGATTTGATTATAGGTTTGTGATGTTTCCTCTTATTATTTCCATGTCAAAAAGCCGCTCCCTGGTGTCTTAAGTAGGGTTACCTTGCTATGATGAAACACCGTGACCAAAGCAGCTTGGGAAAGAAAGGGGTTATTTGGCTTAAGCTTCCACATCACAGGTCATTATCAAAGGAAGTCAGGACCAAACCTGTAGAGTTTCTGGATCCGAGTCACAGTGCACCAATGTTGTGATCACATAAAGATAAAGAGCTAAGTTAATTTAGGGCATGGGGAGGGGAGTTAAGAGAGTAGTAGAGGCAGAGAAAAGCAGAGAGAAGGAGAGAGTAGAGAAGTAGAGGCTGGCCATGACCATATGGAGAGGGGGGAAGGGAGTGGGAAAAGAGGGGGACCCAGGGAGCAAGAGGCAAGAGAGAGGCAAGAGAGTAAGAGAGGCAAGAGAGAGTAAGAGAGAGAAAGAGGAGGGGGAAAGCAGCTCCTTTTCATAGTGGGCCAGGCCTACCTGGCTGTTGCCAGGTAACTGTGGGGGTGGAGTTTAATAGAATACCAACAAGGACAAGAACTCAAACAGGGCAGGAACTTGGATGCAGGGGCTGATGCAGAGGCCATGGAAGAATGCTGTTCAGCCTGTTTTCTTATAGAACCTAAAATTACCAGCCCAGGGATACCACCACCCACAATGGGCTGGGGCCTCCCTTGTCAATCACTAATTAAGAAAATGCTCTACAGGCTTATCTATAGCCCTATCTTATGGAGCATTTTCTTGATTGAGGTTGCCTCCTCTCAGATGACTTTAGCTTGTGTCATGTTGACATAAAACTATCCTACATACCTAGAATTCCTGACCTCCTCTCAATTGGACAACTCTGGTTGTCTCCATTCACAGGAGGCTGAGAATGCCTTTCCTGTAGCAGCTAGTGATGATCCATCACCAGACCCCTCATGGGCGCTTAGGACAGTCTGTTGCATGAACACATGCCTGGCCTCAAGCTGCCCTTTTTGCTGGGAGCGTTGTTTGTCTGCAGGTCTTTGTAGATTTAGCTGGGGCTGCATCTTCTCAGAGATATTTAGAGCTTCTCCAAGAAGTCTCACTTTCCCATTGGGTTAGGATAGGTTCCTACCAAACCACCAGCCAGTGTTCACACACCCGATGCTTCCGTAATCTGCTGGCTTCCATCCCATAGTCTCCTGTTCCTTGCTGGAGGCATCTTTGATTGGGAGTCTTTTTCTTTATGTATTCATGGGCCTGAGAGAGAGTGCCTATCTGTTGCCTCTCACAGAAGATGAGTCTACGCCACACTCACAAAGGGTAGGCTCCTGTGTTCTCTGCCATGGTTGCAAAGAGAGGGATCCCCTGCTTTCCTCCCACCAGTCTTTGCCAGATCAGTAACCCTGCACCCCAAGAATGGGCCTGAGGTCCTTTCCAAAGTGGCAGGCAGAAGGCAAGAGTGTGACAGGGCGTCTGAGGTTTCTGTAGCACCAGTGACCTGGTCATCCACTCCTAACATCCCTAGCCATCCTTCATTTGGAGGGCCCCTGTGGCGTCTGGCCCATCTCTTACCACTAGCTCCTCTTTCACCAAGCAGCCCATCCACAGCAGGCTGCAGTAGTAACTTTCTGCCCAGCAAGGAAAGTAAGGGCTCCACTTCTGGCCCCATGTTCTCTCCAGAGAAAGTGGCAGCTGACTTGCTTACCAGTCACCCAGGAAGTTGGCAGTATGCTCCCCACTCGCTTGACAAGGAAGCAGCCACAGTTCTGAGGTACTGTAGCACTAAGGCAAGACTGGCTTTCCTGGTGGCTCTGGGTTTGTGCTTATCTGTCTTGGCTACCATCCTGAAGACAAGCGGTGGGCATTAGGTTTCCTCCCTGCCACCCAGGAGATTACACATAAGCATAAAAGCCTTGAAGCTAGCCTGAGGTTACATCACAAGACTCTGCCTCAGAAATGAAGGCAAGAAGCTGCCATCATGGTTCAGTGGGTAGCTGTGCTTGCCGCCAAACCCCATGACGTCTCTTCTCTCATACGCCATTCCATGGATTCTCCTGGCTCTCCTCTCTTCCCTCTGTTGAGGAAGGGGGTGGTGGTGGTGGTGCACAGCTGGCTGACTTGTTCTGCCATGTGTTTGTTTCCTTTGTGGGCCCGGGGCGTCATTTATTGACTATTCTATCTCAGAACCGGACAGAGTAAAGGATCAGGAGGCAATTGTGAGAGTAAGCAAGTAATACTCAGTATTACTTGCTGAGTAATAGAAGAAAGCATTATAAGGGACATTCAAAGGTGGCCCTCCCACCAAGCCTGGCAACCTGAGGCAAAGGGAGTGAGGTAACACGGTGGCCCCACGGTGACACTATGCAGCTATTCTTAGATGTCTGCTATTGACTTCGCTGGTCCCAGCCTCATTCTCTGAGGTTGTTTCCCACAGTAGGGAGCAGAAGAGCTGAGGCTAGCACTGTTGTCAGGCAGCCTGTAGAGCTGTCACAAGTCTGGAGTGTGGAGAGAGCATGGGTCCATAGATAAGGCTTAGGCTCTGCAGGGCTGGCCAACAACCCGCTTTCCCCAGGGTCTTCCTGACTTCCAGTGTGACAATGAGTTCTGGCAGTGTTATTAGTAGAAGCAACCGTAAATGGAGCATGGTGACACACACTTGTAATCCCTGAGAGGCTGAGGCAGGAGGATCCCTTAAGCACAAAAGCTTTGAAGCTAGCCTGGGGTTACATAGCAAGACTGCTTCAGAAAGGAAGACAGAGAGCTGCCAAGGTGGCTCAGTGGGTAGAGATACTTGTCACCAAACCCAGTGACCTCAGTTTGATCCCTGAAACTCACTTAGTAGAAAGGAGAGAACTGATTCTTGAAATTTGTCCTCTGACCTGTGCCTACGTGTGTGCCATCTCGACCCCTGACATATTAGTAGATAAATAAACAAGCAAACATGTTTAAAAAGAGGGAGAGGGGAGAGAAAAGAAACAAAATGGATCTTGGAAATATCGTTTGTAATTTTTATTTATCACTATTGTATGTAACATGATGCATGTGTGCACAGAGGGGTCATCTCCTGCCTCTTTAGGTAAGTTCTGGGACTGGACCCAGGTTATAATCCTGGAGAAACACAAGTCTTTACTGGCTGAGCTGTCCCACTGACCCCTAGGAACAGCATTTTTTTAAAGTCCTCTAAAAATAAATATGAAGTTCCTAATTGTGAAAGGCCCTCACTGGGATCCTGTCTTGAGTTGGGGAGTCAGAGACATGTGGCTGCCTGGTGAGGGAATGGGAACAGAGCAAGCAGCGGAGTAAATGCGGTCCCTAGACAGCGGGACCACGGTCACAAAGTTCACTGCTTCAAGCTTTAATTACAACTCTGAAGGCACAAAGTCGGCTTTTAAAAATAGTATGCATGGCAGCCAGAAGATGATATTTGCTTTGAAGTACCTACTTCCCAGCATTCATTCAGTTCTGTATGCGCCATCAACTGTAGATGCTCCCAGCATTCAGTTCTATGTGCACCATCTACTGTGGATGCTGGATGATTTTCAGAGTCCCTGTTGGCCCCTCTCTTTTAAGTCACAGCTTGTTTTTCATAGCTCACCTTGATTTTCATTTTGAACAGGGTGGCAGTGAGAAGGAACTGGCCCAAGTCTCTCCCAATTCCCCTGTCCATGATGTGACCATGCGCCAGCAGCTCTGGCAGCTCTTCAGACACTTACTGTCTCCCTCGATGAAGAGCAGGAGGCTGGGAAGTTCAGGGGGCACTGAAGCATCTGGATGCCCTGGAAAGCTTGTTCATTCACAAGAGCAGATTCCTGGTCTTTGTCAGCTTACCACAAAGTAGAATCACCCAGAAGAGTCTCAACTAAGTAAGTGTCCTCAGCAGGGTTGGTCTAGTCATGCCCCTGGGGGATTGGCTTAATCATTAATTTATGTAGAAAGACCCGGCCCGCTCTGGGTGGTGCCATTCTTAGGGAGGGGTTCTGGAACTACTGGAGACAGGAGAAGGCTAGGTGAGAGCAAGCAGGGCTGCGGTCCTCTCTCTATGTTGCTGACCGTGGATGTGATTGTCTAGTTTTTTGCTCTTATTTCCCATCAGTAATGTACTTATAACCTGGAACTGAGCCAAATAAACCCTCTCTTCCCCTAAGTTGCTTCTGGTCAGGGTGTTTCATCGTAGCAACGGAAAGGAAGCTGGGATGGGCCTTAATGCTTGCTCTCTTGAATCCCATTTTCCTTGTTCTGGACTGAGGCTGGGTTATCTGGGGGTTACATGTGCATTCTCTCTCCCTCTCCTTCTCCCTTCCCCTCTCCCTCTCCCTTTCCCTCCTTCTCCCTCCTTCTCCCTCTCCTCCTCCCTCTCTCTCTTTCTCAAAAAAAAAAAAAATCTTGACTGTCCTAATGCCGTCTCTGTCTGCAAATTTCCCTTTCATCTATCATTTGATGCTCAGCTTATTTGACCCCGTCCTCCAGCCATCATTATTCCTCTTTAACGACCCTGTATCCCAAGCTGCTGCCTCCCAGACACATCTGAAGTGTTTCCTCATTTGAGGTCAGCCTTGGTCTGCTTCCTCCTACTTCTTATCATCCAGAATATATTGAGATGTTTCAAAGAACAGACAGGGATGGACTCTTTGGGGGGAAGGGTGGACTGCAGAGCAGAGCTCCTTCTACTCAAAGGGTTTACAGATTTGTCTTCCATCTTGACATTTGGCTTAGCATGGGCGGTGGTGAGGTGGGACATGGGTGAAAGGCAGAGAATGTTTTAACTTCCTGAAAAGTGGGAGCCGGAGGGAAAACTATTCACAACACCAGGAGACACCGGCCCATGTTGAAGTGTGTGTGTGTGTGTGTGTGTGTGTGTGTATGTGTGTTTAAAGATCATTAGATTTCCTTTGGGATCTAGAGGCATATATGTTTAGACATAGGATGCATCCAGAATCCATGTTGTGAGAGCCATCTTAATTTTCTTCTAAATGATAGTGCATCTTAACAATACCATGTGTTGGCTCATCTGTCTTCTCCTCATTGATTTGAAATATCGGCTCTGTGAGCTGCCAAGTCCTCTTTCTATAGATCTGCTCCTGGATCCTCTTTCCTGCCTCACTCATTTCCTGTCTCTGTGCCAGCACCACATGTTTGCTTGACTGGTGAAGAGTTGGCGTTTCTGAGCCAGGATGCTCACGGACACTAGTAATCTGCTCTTTCTTTTTACAAGGGTAAAGGACGCTTGCAGAATCCGTTGTTCCTGAAAGCCATCTGGCAACCCTCGATGCTTGGAAAAATAGTGGAAAACAATCGCTTAGATTCTACTTAATTGTTTTTAAAAATTAGATTTGAGTACCCTTCTTAATAAGACAGCCTCAAGCTTTTGAAGCAAGGGAAAGAGTTCCGAGCTTTTAATTGATGGGACGTTTGTTCTCGGGAGGTTTGTTTACTGGTTTATTAACAGTTTATTCTCAAGTCTTGGGAAAACAAGTCAGATTTGGGCGATTTTTCTGTCTCTTTCCAACATTGGTGAGGAGTTCGCTCATGTGCCATGATATTTAGCTCTGAATGAGTGTGTGTGTGTGTGTGTGTGTTTCAGCATGGGTGTATTTAGCTCTGAATGAGTGTGTGTGTGTGTGTGTGTGTGTGTGTGTGTGTTTGAGTATGTGTGTGTTTGAATGTGTATCTGTATTTTGAGTGTGTGTTTGAGTATATTATGAGTGTGTGTGTTTGAGTATGTGTGTATATACATCTGTGTTTGAGTTTTGTGTGTGAGTGTTTGAGTATATATGTATGTGTGTGTGTTTGAGCGTGTGTGAGTTTGTGTTTGAGTGTATTATGAGTGTGTGTGTGTGTTTGGATATGTGTGTGTATGTGTATATATATGTGTTTGAGTGTATTATGAGTGTATGTGCTTGGGTATGTGTTTGAGTGTGTATGAGTGTTTGAGTATGTGTGTATATACACCTGTGTTTGAATGTGTGAGTGTTTGAGTGTGTATGTGTGTGTGCCCACACACATGCACATGTACTGTATCTTTCTTCCTGGCCTCAAAGGCACCTCTCATATGTGGACTGACAGCTCACACTGAGGTCAAACCCAGCTTGTCACGAGGTTGCTGGCTGACATGATGCTGGTCTTGGGCCACCAGCCGTCCTCATGGTTATAACTCACTGACACCTGGTAGTGAGTCAAACTCAAGAGGATTTTCTCAAGTACTGCTCACAAATCTAAGCAAAGTCTTCCATAGTGAGGAGCGATGGGGTGTGTAGCTACCTCAGGAGAGGGTTGTATGCATCAGGCCTCACTTGCCCCTGCCATGGGCTGCTTTTGGAAGTTACTTCACTTAATTCCTAGGACTTTAGAACAGATGAGCCAGGAATCACGCGGGTATCTGAAGCAGGAGAAGGAGACAGGGGACATGGCCACTACAACTCAAGATTCCAAGCCCGGTACAGAGTACCACGGTCCACCCTTAGTTGGGCTTAGGTGACCCAGCAGAGTCCTAAAAGGTGTCTCTGTGTCATTCCAGCCACAGTGTCAAGAGCTAGAGAAGTGTCCCCCTCATTTTCCCCCTAGCCTCACAGTGTCCCTCATGTCAGCAGGCCCAGACTGTGGCCCCACAGGCAGGCTGTTTAGTGTCAGCATCTAATTGGTGCTCCAGGTTCATCCACCTAACCAGAGCCAGCAATGCAGCTCAGGTGCACACTGGCTGGACATTCAATGCCCATCAAGTGGCAGATGCAGGGGTCCAAGCCTCTTGCTGTTTTCTGACTGTTTACATCATATCTCACCAAGGAAAGGAAAATGTCCAGTCGTCCTGAGGGATATTTGATTAGGGCTTGGCTAGCCACACATAATCATCCACAGTAGAGGAGGCTGCCTTGTCCCCAAGAGCTTAATGGCCATTTCATTCCTTCCCATTACAAAGAAGGGTGGGAACAGACTGTCCCAAGAGATTACTCAGAATGCCTCATTAGGAGTCACTGGCCTGGCTGACCAAGGATGAGCAACTGCCTGGGGGAGTGGGCAGGGATGAAAACAAGGGCAAGGCACCGTGGGGTGGTGGATGTCTGCTCTTGCTTGTGGCTGTGGTCATAAGCAAGAACCTGTCGATCATATTATGGATGTCAAATGTTCTACAGAGTTGGTGATAACCATACCTAGATGCTGGCACTGCCTGGGGCTCTCACTCCTGCTTCACGCTGAACCATGCCAGGAAACGACCCCAAGTAAAATTTAGAGTATTCAGCTCTTTAAAGATATTGCAGTGCTTAAAACTTACATTAGCTCACAAATCAGGGGAAGGCTGGGGAGCCAAGGTTTGCTCAGCAGGACTATGCTTTCTCTCATGGTCTGATTTATGTCTCCTGTCCATTTCATGAGCGATGACATTTTCTAGTGCCATGTCTAGGCTGACACACAGGGCTCTACCATGTTATAAAATGTAGTCCTTCTCTATGACTTGATAACACATATGGTCTATTGCTGGGCATGGTTGTGCAGGCACTGAAGTAGCAGAGACAGATTGTGGGTCTGTCTGTGTAGCCTGGGCTACAAAATGACTCTGAGACCAGCTGAAGCTGTGTAATAGGACTGTCTCTAAACAAAGAAGAACCAGTGAGGCAGCTCAGTGGGTACTGGCCCTGCTGTCAAATCTGGTGGCCTGAGTTTAAGTCCCAGGACCCACATACTAGACAGATAGAATCCACTCCAGCATAAATTAAAAATTTAATTACCAAAACAAAAAGCAAAAAAGGTGTGGGGAGGAACAGCTACATCATCAAAACAAAATAGCAGCAAAAGCCTGTCTGTCCTTCTAGCACCTGGCTGTGGTCTGTTCTGAGCCCGGTCAGAAGCTCACAACAGCATTTCATCCCAACAGAGCTTTCTGGCTTTCTGCCTCTGCTGGGGCTCTCAGGATCCAGCTATTAGGATACTGGATTTTGCTATCTTCACTTCCTCCTGTCTGTTGCATACACACATACTACACTACACCACACACACACACACACACACACACACACACACACACACACACTTACTCACGCAGTGTCTTTGGAACATGTCTTAGACACATGCCTTGTAGCAATTTGTTTCTGTAGAGACACTTTTACTTAATCCTATTGTTTGGCTTGCAGGCTGTCCCCAGTGTTTTGCTACTATCCTTTGAGTGGCTGCCAATTTACTCTGCCCAAGACAATAGATGTGAAAAGTTGCATTGCTGCCCAGACACTGGGACTTTAGGCAGACCACGTGACCTCTCTGTGCCTCCTTAACATGTAGAGGCAATAATGGTGCCTTTCTCAGAGGCTCTAGGTCCTTAGATAAGGAAGGCCTGACTTTGGTGTCACAGGGTCCTGGTCCTTTGGTTTCCCATTTTATGCTTTCTCTCTCTCTCTCTCTCTCTCTCTCTCTCTCTCTCTCTCTCTCTCTCTCTCTCTCTCTCTCTCTCTCTCTCTCTCTCTCTCTCTCCCTCCTTCCTTCCCTCCCCCCTCTCTCTTTCTCCTATTAATTGACAGTGTTTGGGACATGTTATTTCCAAGTGTGGCACCCTGGCAGGTTGACTATTTCAAGCTGAAGGAATTTGTGAAGTAGCAGATCTAAGAAGGGTATTTCTGAAACAGACCTCAGATCCTAACCTAAGAGGCGATCTCCCCATAGATGGATGGAACTCCTTGTTTCCAAAATCCAGAGATAGGGAAGAATAGGCCCTTAGCCTTTGTCACCATATTGGTTTCCCCCACAGTTCTCTTTGAACCACTGAGATCAGCACAAACACTTAGATTTAAATGCTTACGTGGGTCTTCATTTCCTTCCTTAAGACTCCCGTATCCACAAGGCACACAGCATGCATTTGTGGGCTCTTCTCTTGTCAAGGATGATAAGGAATAGAACAATGTGTTCCCTTTCTTATGAGGCCATGGCTCTCCTTTGAGACAGGAAATGACACTCTGCTGCATGACAGAGTGCACACACTCAGTGGCTCTGGTCCCCCAAACTTAACATCATTCAGTCTTGTGGACACCAGCATCCTGAGCTGAGATCCATGCCTTCTGGGAGCCCTCCTATCCTCACATAGATGCCTGTCTGTTGCTAAAGGACCGACAGCTTGCCTTTCTTGTTTTGTTTTGTTTTTGACAAGGTCTCTCTATGTAGCCCTGGCTAGTCTGGTGTCAAACTCAGAGATCTGCCATCCTCTGCTTCTGAGTGTTAGGATTAAGGGTATATACCACCATGCCTGGCTCCCTGCCTTTTTTTTTTTCTAAGACAAGTTCTCATGAAACCCAAGCTAGCTTCAAACACTATGTAACAAAGGATACTCTTAAATGTCTGATTCTTATTCTACTTCCTGGGTGTTAAGATAACAGATATGAACTATTCTGCCTAGTTTTATGCAGCCCTGGGAATGAACAGGGCTTCCTGCACATTGAATGGGGCAATACTCAGCAAACTGAGCTCTAGTCGCAGCCTCCTTTAAAGACACTGGACTCCATGGAACTCTTGTTTGAAAGTCTGATTAGACTGCAATCTTGTCTCCTTTGCCACACATCACAGCACATGCAGTCTCGGGAATAGGGGTGGGTATATCTGAGGGGCTCAGTATTCTGCTATAGGCACTGTTGGTGCTGGAAACTCACACATTATATAGTACCTCATGTTCCTATACTGCTAGGTACCAGGCCTTTGCGTTGCTTCCACTCTACAGCCCCAATAACAGCAGCTGTCTTAGTTACTGTTCTATTGTGGTGATGAGACACCATGGCCAAGGTAACTAAGAGGAAGCATTTTCTGGTGGGGGGGCTTGCTTACAGTTTCAGAGGGTGAGTCCATTAAGGCAAAGAACACAGCAGCAGGCAGGCAGGCATGGTGTTGTAGCAGGAGTTGAGGGTTCATATCCTTCTGTAAGTTGCAGTCAGAGAGAGAAAGAGAGAGAGAGAGACAGAGAAACAGAGAGAGACATGGGCTTTGGAAACCTCAAAGCCCCCCCCCCCCCAGTGACATAGTTCCTCTAACATGGCCATACCTCTTAATCCTTCCCAAACAGTTCTAGTGTGGGGACCAAACATTCAAATATATGAATCTATAGGGGCCATTCTCTTTCAAACCACCATAGCAGCTGAGACTCCAACAGAGCCCAGCTTGCCTGGCTATGGCCCTAGCCATGTACTGGCAGCTCCTTTGTCTCTGTGTCGTCTTCAGCCCCTGTCAGCTTTGCAGCTTTGATGCAATGATGGCTTCCCATCTCTGCTCACTGCACTTCTTTCCTTCCACCATGGTCTCTCAGCTTTCGGTCATGCAGGTCATGCAGGCACATTGTGCACATGTTCCACGTCCCTCCAGCCTGTCCCAGAGGTGGTGACTGGAGTGCTGGGTACAGCCTGGGAATGCCACAGAGCACTCAGTGCCACCTCTGGCTCTCTTCATTTAATCCCTTCTCTCCTCCTTATTTTTAAGACACTCAGACATGGCCCAGGGCACCAGCTGGTAGGGGGCTGAGCTGAGACTAGATCCTAGGGTTGCAGGTGCCTGATGGCTGGAACTTAGCCACCTGCCCAGGGATTAACCAGGACTCAGCTTGGAGCCCTGGAAAGTCTGCTGGGGATGGGTTTCCTGCCCTGAACTCAGCCCCCTTTGGTGGTCTCCTGCTTCAGGATGTCGGAGCTCTCCAGGACACCTCCCCTGCAGCCTACTGAGACATTTGTCTTTTGAGGGGACTATCAGTCAGCTGTGTACCACTCCTCTCCTTAGAGAGCCTCTGATTAATATGAATAGACTCACCACATGCTGAAGATAATCTTCCTGCTGCTGTGGCCTGTTCTGCTCCAGTGAGAAGGGCAATCTCAAGTCAAACTGAGCCGGGGCCACTTTGCAGACAGGCATGAGGCCTGTTAGAAATCCAGGGAAAGCCAAGGTCCCTGAAGGCTGCCTGGGGATGACCAAGGTAACATACACGTCTGTATGTACCTGCTGCTTAACGCATGCACGCTTAACACATCACAGTTACATGTTAGTTTAGGGCTGCTAGGCTGTGCTGATTTAAATGCCTCTGGAATAAGGGCAGGAAAGGCAGCTCCGTGGGGAAAGCACTTGTTACTCGAGTGAGGGGAGCCGACTTCAGTTCTGCAGCACCCGTGGGAGTGGCAGGTGAGCATGGGGCCAGCTTCATACCCCTGCACTTGGGAAGCAGTGGCAGGGGACCCCTGGAACAAGCTGGTTAGCTGCAGTAGGGAACCCATGACCCCAAGTGTAAGTGAGAGACCCCACCTCAAAGTATAAGGTAGCAAGTGACCAAGAAAGACACGTGACATCTACCTCAGACCTCCATATGTGTGTGCCCACGCACTTGCAAACATAGGAACACACACAAGCACCACATCTCGGAAAATAAAAATAAAAAATAAAAGATTCAATGTAATAGTCAAATGCTGGTTTCCTCTGAAATGTCTTCCGTTGATTACATTTGAAGGAGCTAGCCTCTCTCTGAAGTTGGAAGAAATATTCAAATCTATTTTTAACAAGCTCCCCTCTCATATATTTAGTTATTTAACTCCTTTGAGCATCTGGAATCTATTTGGGGAGTGCCTGGTATTAGATATGAGACTAAGGCAACTCTTACCTCAAACATACAGTGTCCCCCCCCCCCCGCCCCAGTGTTTGCCGTTGCTTATTTTAGGGCATATTAGGTTTTAATACGCAATGGAATCTATTATGGGTATGAGAGAGTGATCCACGTAGCCATGTAAGGACATCGTGCGGGTCCCAGCACGTCATTCCGTAGCCACGGATGTGAGTGACAACTTGTTTGGGTAACTAATTCTCAAGCGCCTCCTCTTCTGCTGAGCCGAGGCCTGTACGTGCGTTTCCTTTGTCATCAGGAAGTCAGGTTATTAGAGGAATCAAAGGCGGCTGTGAGTCACATCCTTCATTGTAACCCGCCTCCTCCCGCTCCATGCTCCATGAATCCTCTGTTCCTGTGGCAGAGAGTTTATGTGATGCTGTCTGGGTGAACAGCCTTTGCTTATAAATTTCACCCCAGCATCTGTGAACCTATCTTTGTGTCCAGCCTGGGTCCCATCTGGCTTTCTAATGCCAGTCTCTATGCCTGGCTTCTTCCTTTATGTTGATTGTTCTTGCTTTATTTTTAATTTTTTAATTAAATGTAAATTTTTTATTTATACTTAATTTATTTAAAAAGAATTAAAATACAGAAGAGAGTGGGTTTACTTGGTCTACTTCGATTTGTAGGATGGCTTCTATTTTTATTTCATGTTTATGAGTGTTTTGCTCACATGTATGTATAGGTATCATGTTCCTGCCTGGTGCCCACAGAAGTCAAAAGAGGGCATCAGATCCCCTGGAACTGGAGTTACAGACAGTTGTGAGCAGCCCTGTATGTGCTGTGAACCAAAGTTAGGACCTCTGGAGGGGCAGCCAGTGCTCTTAATCGCTGAGTCATCTCTCCAGTGCCTGAGGCTTTCTTTTTAATTTTTTTCCTTCTTCTTCCTTACTTTTTCTTTTTTTTTTTCTAGTCTTGGGGATTAAACACAGGGTCTCATGGATGCTAGGAAGTACTCTACTCCTGAGCTACATCCCCTCTCTTCCATTCTTGGTATTTAAATAGCCCAGACTGGCTTTCACCTCATTCTGTAACTCAGGCAAGGTTTGAACTTAAAATTCCCCTGCCTCAATTCTTCAAGAAGCTGACATGATAGACCTGCACTAGTAAGTCCACCTATGACTTTCTTTAAAATACACACACACACACACACACACACACACACACACTTGCTGTAATCCCATTTCATTTCTTTGAGAAGTGACATCAGCCACTCCACACTGCTGCCCTGTGTCTGTTGGCCCTGGTGTTTCTGTGGCTCTCACTATGTCTGCATCCCTGCTGTGTGAGCACACAGACTTTGGTTCCCATGCTGCATGTATGTTTGCCTCAGACCTCATGCCCTCTCTGTACAGCCAGGCATGGGTTGATGGATTCAACTTACATTTTATTACTAAACACATCTGTTTCCTGGGATTACAGTAATGAAGTGTCAAAGCTTCAGTGGATAATAGCAATGCAAATGTGTTCTCTCCCATGCTGGAAACAAGAGGTACAAGTTGAAGTGTTTTCAGGATCATGCTCCCCCTGAAGGCTCTAGAAGAATTTTTCTTGACCTCTTCTAGCCTCTGCTGGTGTCTGGCATTCCTTGGCTTGTGGGCTCCTCACTGTCTCTGCCTTTCTGCACTTGGCAAATTAGTTACTTTCCTTATTATTATCATTAAATACCAGACTGAAGCTTATGAGGGGAAGGCTTTATTCGGGCTTTTGGTTTAAGGGGATACACTTCATCATGGCAGAGAAGATGAGGCGTCGGTCCCTCTGCATCTCAGTCAGGAAGCAGAGACAGATGAAGGCCACTGCTCAGCTTTCTCCTTCTCACACAGTTCCAAACCTCAGCCTATGGGAGGCTGCTGCCCATGCTTAGGATGGGTCCTCCCACCTCACCTGACCCAATCCAGAAGCCACCTCGCATGCATTTCCAGAGGCTCTTCTCCTAGGTGGTTCTTGAGCCACGTCACACATGGCTCCTCTTGAGTGTTTGACTCCAGTGTTCTCTCCTAAGAACATCGGTCATATTGGGTAAGGGCCCACCTACTCCCATGCCACTCCCCATTAACTGATAATATTTTAAGTGACTGACCCTGTTTCTATCATAGTATTGGGGATTAAGACTTTCATGTGTTTTGGAGAAAGTGGTTCAGTCATGGGTACCATGTCACATAGCCACCGCTAGCTGCAAGGGAGTCTAGAAGATGGGCAATGAAATCCACATCAACTCATGATTAGATACTGTCATAACATAGAATGTGCTGGCAGCTAACATGCTTGCCATGGTGGCCTAACCAAGCTACAACTACTCACCCCAGCTGGGGTGCTCAGTCCTAAGTTATCTATCTGCTCACCCCAAACTGAAGCTTCTCTGATGCTACATGGGACTCAGAAAAGCTCCGTGTGAGCCAACCTGTAGTGTCCAGGTGTAACCTCAAATAACCTCCCTGGTTCTCACTGCAAGACTACTTTGTTTTTATGTTTCTCTCCCTCTCCCTCCCTTCCCTCCATGTGTGGAGATCAAAGAACAACTTCTGAACAACTTCTCTTCTTCCACGGTAGGTTTTTGGGATTGAACTCAGGTCAGACTAGAGTTATCTGGGTGGTCCTATAGCAAGTTCTCTTTAGATTTATTTTATTTACAGCTATTTTGTGAGTCTGTGTATACTTATGGGTCAGAAGTGTTGGATTCAGCTTGGAATTGGAGTTGCAGGAAAGTTGTCAGGGGTCTAACATAGATGTGGGAACTGTGCTAGGGTCCTCTGTGAGGATAGTTTGTGCTCTTAAGTCACTGAGCCATCTCTCCAGCCTAAGTTCTTAATGTTCCAGACTGTGCGAGTTCATGACTTACATCCCTTCCTTCCATGTTCCCTTCCTTGACTTCATGTCCTTCCATGGGTCTCCCTGCTGACCACCTTGAGAGCAGCCTCTAACTGCCACTGGGTGTGCACATCCATGGCCCTAGCCTGGTGCACAGTAGGACTCCAGGTTTGGGGGAGGCACATCAGATCCAGTAGGACAATGCTAAAGGATAGCAAGTAGACGTTTCAAAAGAAGAGGACCCCCTTCCCTCCATCCTTGCTTCCCTTCCTCCTGCCCCATCTGAGGTGGTTTCATTGAGGATGTCCCCACAGGCTCATGTATTTGAATACTTGGTCCCCAGTTGGTGGCACTATTAGGGGGAGGTTTAGGAGGTGTGGCCTTGCTGGAGGAACTATGTCACTGAGGGCTGGGTTTGAGAGTTTAAGGCCCCACCAAGGCACCCCAGCACAGGACCTTCCCCTCCCCCCTAGTCACATCCACAGAGGAAAGATGATGCTGATGATGCCCCCTTGTGAGGCCACAGTCACTGGGATGCTCTGGTACTCGCCCAGCTCATGTAGTCATGAAATTAATGAGCAAATTAACCGGGAACTGACTATTCCAAAAATAAACCACAGCCCCAGCTTCTTTTCTTTCTTTTGGTGTCAGCCTTTGAAGTCCCGCAACTTCTCCTGATGGGGACGAAATGAGATATTTGCAATTTTAACTTTCAAATCAAACTACAAAGGAAAGAACAGGAGTTATCAACAAGATCAAAGGGAACAGAGAACTCACAAAAAAAAGGGGGGGAAGATGTCATTTGCCATGGTGTCTGCAGAGTGGGAAGACAGAGGAATCTCATGGCAGGGACTCTCACATTGCAATGAGCAAAATACTTGGCAGAAACAAGGAAGGAGAAATTAATTTTGTCTCATCGTTTCTGCAGGTTTCAATCCATTATGTCAGGGAAGGTAAGGGATGGGAGCTGAATTTACGGCAGTGAAAGTGTGTGGTGGAAGTTGTTCACTATATGGCAGACTGATCAGGGGTGGGCTACAGCCTTCAACAGCCTACCTTTAAGGGTCCACTTCTGCTAGCCAGATCCTACCTGCTAAAGATTCCACAGCCATTCTAGACAGTACCACTGTCTGGGAACTGAACATTCCAAACATAAGCCTCTGAGACATTTCAAACTATCACATCATGTGGTGGCTCAGGACAGCAGAGAGCTGGCTCCTGGTCATAGATGATGTAGTTCAGTGTGAAGGACATACTGACTGCAGCAAGGTAGGGGAGGCGGCTCACCTGTCAGCTGGGGGCAGGTGCTGAACCTGAAGGTCTCCTCTCCAGGGTGAATCTGTGGTCTCTGACCTCTTCCCTAGGGTCCTTTTTATTCACCTTTGTGTTCTTGATAGCTTTCCAAAAGAAAAAGAGTCCTGGAAGCCCATTAGGATTCCCAGAGCTCTCTATTTCACATCTCCTGTCTTCTTTTCATTCACTCCCTTCTTTCGTTTCTGTGTGAGGAAGGAAATGCCCCCCCTGCGTTCACAAAGGTTGAGCTGAAGAGATGAGGCTCTGTGGGAATGTTGTCTAGGAAGACCCTCATGGAAAGAGCACTAGCAGGACCCTGAGATCACCTTGAGAGCAGCCTCTAACTGCCACTGGGTGTGCACATCCATGGCCCTGGCCTGGTGCACAGTATGACTCCAGGTTTGGGGGAGGCACATCAGATCCAGTAGGACAATGCTAAAGGATAGCAAGTGGACGTTTCAAAAGAAGACGACCTCCTTCCCTCCATCCTTGCTTCCCTTCCTCCTGCCACATCTGAGGTGGTTTCATTGAGGATGTCCCCACAGGCTCATGTATTTGAATACTTGGTCCCCAGTTGGTGGCACTATTAGGGGGAGGTTTAGGAGGTGTGGCTTTGTTAGAGGAACTATGTCACTGAGGGCTGGGTTTGAGAGTTTAAGGCCCCACCCTACTCCCAGATTGTTCTTTTTCTGCTTTGTGTTTGTGGTTGGGAATGTGAACTCTCAACTTCCTGCTTCAGTTGCTACACTGTCCCTGCCCTTATGAACCCTAACGCTCTAGGCTGTAAGACCAAATAAAATCTTTTTCCCTTAAGTTGATTTGGTATTGCGTTTTATCACAGCCACAGGAAAGTAATTGATGTATCTACTATATCCTTTCTTTCTCCCTCCCTCCTTCCTCTTTCCCTCCCTTTTCCCCTTACTCCCCTTTCTTCATTCCTTCCTTCTCCCTATCCATCTTTCCTATCTCCTCCTATCCATTGACTTTTCCATTTATCATCCATCTCTATCTACAAAGCAAATAGTCTAACAAATACTCAATAATACCACATAAGTTTGAAAAGTTATTATATGGAAAGAGCAGAGAGGTGAAATGATGAGACAGTCAGCCAATTCAGGCAGTACAGTGTCCTACAGAACACTTTCTCTAGAGCTCTGGCTTCTGCTTAGGAAGGGACACTCGGCCCCGAGCTTTCCCGCAGCCAACAGAACAGAAGCACGCTAACATATTCAGCACCCTTGACTCCCAGCATCGTAATGTAAAAATAAAGCCGTTGCCAAGGAAAAGTGTGGCTCTGCATGATTCCAAAATCAGGGAGAGTTCCTTGGGCTTTTATGGAAGTTGGGATTAGAACTGTTATGAGGAGCAGGCTGTGGCAACTTGGTTTTGGCTAAGCAAGGTCAGGACAACCATAGGATACCGTGATTGGCTGGACTCTGAAAGGTTGCGGCCAGTCAAAAGGGGAATGATTAAGTTATATATTTATTTTTTTTCCACTCAATGTAGTGATTTGCATTTCTAAAGAATATAAATCAGGGGAAGAATTGGGAAGAGCTGGGGGAGGGAGGGAGGAAGAGAGAGAAGTTCGAGGTCTCAAGACACAGGTGTTGTCTAAGTGAAGACACAGTGGCTAAGAGGGAGCCACTGAGTAAATATTTCAGGGACAGAACATTCCAGAGCATGGGGTCCTAACTCTAATCATGTAAGTATCCTAAGTTTAACTCTCTCACACATAAATCTCTCTACAAGCTAACTTCACATGTCTAGTTGAGATGACACCAGTGCACTCAAACCTGAGAGACAGGGTCACTCCTTGGACAGAATGGCTAGCCTTGGGGTCATATCACCCTGGGGAAAGTTCTGGCAAAAGGACTTTCAATCTTGCTCCTGCCTACCATCTGCTTGGGGTCTTTCTTCTCTATGGATTCCCATCTGCTTGGTGTCTTTCTTCTCTATGGATTCCTTGGTCCAAGCTGAGGCTGAACCTCTCTTTCAACTCTATGTTTATAATGACAGGTTAGCAGAATCATCTGGAACCCCAAGAATCCAGGATGGCCCAGTTTCAAATTCTGCAGCAAATTTTGCCTCTGTCCTCACTTGGTGTGGCTCCCCAGAATGCATGAGCAGGAAGGTGACTGTCCTTACCCTGAAGCTCTGTTCTCTGTACAGTGTCTGAATTGGAGAACTTGTTATGCCCATCTGAAAAGCCACCACCCATTAGACTCATCAGGAGAGCACAGATGACCACTATGGCACAGTTGCGACATTCCCCAAAGTCCATTGCTTTTAATGCATGGACTCTGCTGCTGTTTCTCTCTGATTACATGAGTGATTGAACAGGCAACATTGCTCAGAGAGTGAATCTCTCCTTCAGGAGGATGTGGATAGTCCCTGCCTGAAAAATAGAATGTGGGAAGAAAGTTATCAAATTCTGAGAATTCAGGTAAAACAAAGACAGGAACTTGCACAAGGTTTAAACCAATTGTCCCCTTCATGAGAGGGACAAAGGAGAAGCTGAGTGGAGTGGGCCAACATCTGAGGTGGCCTTGAGGCCAACCCACTGGGCCATGAGCTGCTCCTACAGCTTGCTGGGGTGCCAGGACATGGAGGGAACTTTGCAAGAAAAGGGCCAGGTAATCAGAGCTGGTCAGCTGTACCCAACAGGAAGTCCCAATACCTATGAAGGGTCCATTCCCCTGAAGGGAGGACATAGATGCCTGCCCTATGAGATGCCAGTCCCTCGGGCCTGTGGCACCTCAGCCCGTCTGGACAGATCACTGGATGAGTCTATAATTATATTACTGGCCCTTCTTCCTGATGCACCTGGCTGAGTGGACACTGCTGTCCTGGTGTTTTTGTGGGCTGGGGTGGGTAAGGCAGACTGGCTGCTAAGCTTGGGCATTTCCCAGGGGTTAGGGTCACTGGTACAGGGTGAGCAGAAGACACAGAGAGGATGTGACCATCGGCAGAACAGGCTGTGGTGATGAGCACTTCAAGCAGAATATCACAGTAGCCGAAAAAAACACAGCAAGAGTCGTTCCTGCAACCAGAGTTCCATTGGGGCTCACAACAGAGCCTGATCACCCAGGAGCCTTCCATGCTGGACACATGTCCCTTCCCTTATGTGATTTCCCCTGTGGGAGAACAGTAGATCTTTTCCTAGGTCTTAGAGGGCAGGATCATGGATCTCAATAGGCCACCTTCCCTAGGCCACCTTCCCATGGCCACCAAGGTCCATGTTGGAGGTAAGTGCACACCTTCCCACTATGGAGCACTTTGAACATTTCTCCCCCATGGATATTCCCTGGAAATGGCAGATGACAGCTGCTCTTGGGCAGTCATTCAGGCCCAACAGCCCTGGCATCTATAGGGCAGTAGGTGAGCATTCCAGAAAATGGCAGAACTCTCAGCACTAAGCTGAGCTGTGCTGGGCTGTGCTGGGCTGTGCTGGGCTGGGCTGGGCTGTGCTGGGTTGGGCTGTGCTGTGCTGGGCTGTGCTGTGATGCCCTAGACTGTGCTGGGCTGGCCTGGGCTGGGCTCAGCTAGGCTAGGCTAGGTGGTAGGAAGGCCATAGAGTGGACTCACATTGATTTCCCAAGGCTTTGCTCACACTGTGGCTCCAGCTGCCAGACCCTCTTGTGTTGTTGGGTCTTCTACCCTGTAAGACCTCTTTTAGTATCTCTTCCACACAGAGCACAGGTTTCTCTGTGTGTGCTCCTGAGAGCTCTCCTGCAGGGCAGCCTATGGAAGGCTTTGGACAGTGACCCTGGCCTTACCCCTCCTCCCAACAAACTGGTGTGGCTCTCCCTCCTTAAAGAGGGAAGTCACTCTAGCAGGTCATATAGATGCTCCTAACATACACACACCTTCCTCTGACTACACTCATTAGAAAAACAGAAACCTCTTCATTATTCACTGATTTCTGAAGTTAAAAAGGTACACGCCCCCAAAATCAAAGTGCATTATTAAAATTCAGCCTTTAGTCTTACAAAGTGAGAGGGAACTTTTGAAAAAAGCATGATTTATGACAGAGCAAAGTAGGTCAACCAGGGATGGCTCAGAAACATCTTTACTCCATCTTCATAGTGGAAATTTTCTAGTTGAAGAGCAAAATATTTGTACAGGAGTACCACCATCCCAGCATCGATGCAATGGATGAAATCTTGCTTCCAGACAGAGGTAGCTTTCCCTGTCCCACCCCTCACTCAAGCTGAGACTCCACACAACCCAGAGTAAGGCAATCTGGAGGCAGTAAGGAAGACAGTCTGGCACAGCTTCGGGTGAGGAGACTCATGACCTCAGCAACATGGCGGTAGGTACCCTGGGCTTTCTTGACTCCAGACCCCCCAGATTTAGAGCAGAAGAACTCGAAACAAATAAGCGCAGACAGTAAAAATCCAAGCACAAAAGCCTGATCTTCCCACCAGAGTGCTGGAAAGTGGCTGCCACCCCAGTCGGAACTGCAGGACTGTGGCTGCCATGAGAGAGGGAAACACAGGGTGCTGCACTCTGAATGAGATCCATTCTGGAAGCCTGTTCTACCTCTCACTTCTTAGAGGTTTAGTCAGTCTCACTTCCAAGAGGGCACCTGGTCCTCGGGACACTGCCCTTGGAAGGGGCGAATGCTGGGCTGAGCTCCTATGGCCTGGATTTGCCCCGAGGCTTCATTTTTCCTGTCCCCACAGATACCTCTCCTGTGTGTGTCCTGCTGCTTTGAGATCAGGGCTAGCAACACTGTTGGAAGAGTCTTTGGTGAGCTGTGGCTGCAGTCTGGGGGAAGTGATGGTATTCTGGAAGCTTCATCTCCATCATAGGGATTCTCCATTGAGTTCATATGCAAATAGAATTGCGAAAATCCTCCCCCACACAGCCAAGGACTCCAAGGTCATCATGTCACAACTTTATCACACTAGCTCCCCAGTCTTTAGCTTGTCTACTTACTTGCTTTGTGGGGGACATGATTTTTCTGCTTTCTTAGCCTACAGATGAAGCCTCAATCCTTTCATGAATGTAGATACCCATGGTTATCTGGCGGCTATTTCTGGCAGATGCCATTGAAGACAGAGAAGACAGCAACTGGGGACTTCAAATCGTAGAGGCATTTCTGTGCCATGAAGTGGTAGAGTCTCCCTTCACTGGCTTGGGTCAGGAGTTAGATCCTGGGTCTCTATGCCCACCCACCCCCCCAGTTTTCTCATCCAGAGTCCAACTCTCCTCTCTGGTTTCTAAGAATCTCAGCAAGCTACTGTCTGCACCCTCCCTTGGTTTGCTCTCTTCTAATTGCTTTGGTTACAGCCCCAAGACCCTGCTGATCTTTCCAGTAGGGAGAGACACCACTGGAAGATGCTTTACTGGGAAGGGCTAGCAGCTGCCTCCCTCCCATCTTTATCAGCCCATTTTCTTCCTCAATGTTCATTGAATAAACTGTACTGCCCAAGACTTGTTGGAAAGAATGTCAAGAAGGAACCTCTAGAACTTTCTAGGAAGAATTTGGCTCATAGATCTCAGAAAACAAAAGAGAAGGAACCTAAACATTGAGGGATGACAGATAGCTGGAAGGGGATGACCTAACCTTGCCTTCTATAGCTGTGATAAAAGTGATGGCCAAAAGCAACTTTGGGAAGAAAGGATTTATTTCACTTTGTAGGCTATAGCCCTTCACTGAGGTTCATTAAGGTAGGAACCTAGATGGGGAGCTGAAGTCAAGGCCATGGACATGTGCTGCTTCATGGCTTGCTCCTCTTGGCTTGCTCAGTTTGTGCTTTTTTTTTTTTTTTTTTTTTTTTTTTTTTTTTGTATATTAACTAGGACCACCTCCTTAGGAATGGCACTTCCCACAATGAGCTAGGCCCTAGCACATCCCTCTTAGCCAAGAAAATTTGCCCGTGGGCAATACGATGGAAGCATTTAGTCAATTGAGGTTTCTCTTCCTAGATGACTCTAGTTTGTGTTGGGTTGGCAAAAAACTAAGGATGGACAGAGTTGATGTAGTGTGTGGGCTATTGTACTGAGGGTCTCCAGGAACCTTGGCCGCCATTGTGCAGGGGTGGCAGGAACTTAGGAGACTCTGTTGGGAAGGGCAAGTCTCAGGTTGGAGTAGATCCACTCCCACTCAGGAAAGTCACTCTGGAATTGGAAAGCCCTAAAATCTGGCATGTCTGTCCCCAACCCCATCTGCAGCCTGAGCAATGCTCTCACCCAAACCTACCTCTCTCTGCAGCTCTCCCGGGCCCAAGGTACCACAAAGATAGTGATGGAGATTTGTTGAGGAGTGTTTGTCCCCAAAGGGAGGTCAGAAGGGAGGTGAGCCACCAGTGAGGGCTGCTGCGGGCACCTCAGCATTGCAGCTGGCCTCCCTGTGACCCATTGTTTGGAACTAGACAGCAGCAAGCATGCAGGTGTGAGCTGTCTACAGCTCCAGGGCACTGAAGGATGTTCATAAGCAAAGATGCCTTTCTGGGCTTTGTTTATCTTCTTTGTTTTGCTTTCAAATAACAGAACGAATCAACAGATGCACCAGGCAGATGATGCCTGCTAGCATTTTACTAAACACCAGCAGCCTCGGATGCCTGCCTGACAGATTCCAGTCTTCTCAGGCAGTCTGTGGGGATGTGATGGGATTCCTTGGAAGAACTAAGTCGCCTATCTTCTCTTCACCAGGGGCAACAGAGTGAGCCTGGAAGCCATCTAACTTAGTCCCCACCCAAGACTACCTATACCAAACCTTGCTCTGACCCCAGAGACTCCATAGCTTCGTCATGTGGTCAGCTGTGCCAAGAGAAATGTCTCTGAGCATCACTGACTCTTCTTGTTACCAGTAAAAGCCTTTAGAGCAGTGGTTCTCAGCCTTCCTCATGCTGTGACCCTTTAATACAGTTCCTCATGTTGTGGTGACCCCCCAACCATAAAGTTATTTTTTGTTGCTTCATAATTTTGCTACTATTATGAATTATAATATAAACATCTGATATGCAGGGTATCTCATATATGGCCTCTATGGGGGTCACAATCCATAAGTTGAAAACCACTGCTTCAGAGAGTATGCTGCCAATTTGGTGTGTGTGTGTGTGTGCGCGCGCGCACACATGCGCACACGCTTTACTGATATATAATGTAAAAAAGCATCAAAAATAAGTGAGCCAAGACCCCTGGCACTGAGTAGACAGGACCATGGTCTACACCTGTCTCTAGTACAGTATCATCAGTGACTTGGTTAACTCATGTTTACCTCCCTCATGGCCTTCCTTCTTGGGTCCCACATCTCAGTAGTTGAGGCCTATGGATGTAGCTTCAGGTGCCCCACAGTCTTTCTACACCCCTGCAGCTCTAGCTCCATCACCCCAGACACTCTTTCAGCCATTGGGAACTCTGTAACTTCTAGGCTGGCAGCCTTGTGTTCTTCTGGTCTGTGGACAGACGTGAAGCTATGTGATTCCCTCTATAGTGCATCACGTATTTAAAACATTGTTTGCTGGCACGTAGAAGCCAGGGTTTTTCACATACATATTCTAATTTCCAGAGTCTCTGGAAGAGTCTGAGGCTCTGTTAATAATGATATTGACTTCAGTCCCCTTTCTTCCCAAGTGGACTGCAGGAGCCACCTTGTTCTGTCTGGCCCCTTTGACCCCACCGTGGCCTACAAGTCTGTTCCAGAAGGCTCCAGAGTTATGTAAACCTAGCTCTAGACTCTACTAGAACATTTGAATGTGACAAGCTGACAGACGATCCACTTTAACAGGTTCTGGTAGTCACTGCTAGACTTACTCAGATGTCACAGAAATGTGTGTGTGTGTGTGTGTGTTTCTGTGTTTACACCAGTGGTCGACCTTAGGTGTTAGTGCTTGAGGCAATCTCTTAATGAACCCGGAGCTCACCAATTCAGCTAGATTGGCTGTCCAGCCAGTCTTAGGGATTCTCCTGTCTCTGACTCCCCATAATTAGATAAGGAAGTCTAGCATAGCTGACAAACATAGGGCCCATGGTTTCCACCTTCCTGTTAGGAGATGGAAGCTTAGCAGCAGGGCTATTGATAGTGGACTATTCTATGTTTAACCAAACACATCCATGCAGGTAAGCCACTGGTTGCTGCTCTGTTGCAGCTTTTGAGGATAACTAGGTAAGAGGAAGAAGTGAGGTCCTGTCTGGATTCTGAGAGTGCCCAAGGCTTTGACATTAGCACTATCCTCAATACCTTCTCTGAAGTTGGCCAACCCTGATGAGGATGGCCTGTGACATTCTTTCTTTTACTAGGGATGAACTTGGACAAGTCACCAGCACACTGGGGTCTTCCTGTGTTGGTGGTGATGGGCTTGCTGCTCCCTCTCCAATAGTGGTCCAGACAGTATGGCTTGGGAGAAGTGATTCAGGTCCTCAGGTCAAGCAGGTAACACAGAGATGGTGTCCTCTACTCAATATGAAAGCCCCGGCACACAGCTCAGCAAAGTATGTGCCAGGAAGTCTCCTAGCCAGTCACTGCTCTTCTTGGGATGCTTCAGGGTTGGGAAGGGATAGGCTGATCTGGGGCAGATGGCTCTGGCTGGTCTTCCCTCCAGACTACAGGCCACGGCCTCATAGAACCGGAAGTACCCTCAGAGAACATCCCCTCTGTCCCTGTCTTGGATGGAGAAACCATCTCAGGCAGGAGCCATTGCCAAACATCAGCCAGAGCCAAGTGGGAAGCTGTGGGGGAGCCTAGGACCCTAGAACAGAGTGCTGGTGGGTGGAGGGGTGGAAAAATATTGCAGCAAAGGAGAAGTCTGCAGGTGAGGCTTTGGCATGAGACCCCACTGCAAAGTGCAGCAGGGCAGGATGCAAAGCCAAGCAATCCCGGTCTGTGTTTGAGGAGGGTCCTGTGTCCTGGGCCACACTGCAGGAAGATCCAGAGGCAGGATCTGGAATGGAGTTCAGGCTATGGGATGTCCTTTGGAACTTAATGAAAAGTCCTGTGCTGTTTGTGGCTGATTTTCATTCTAGCTACTATGAAGATGAGATTCCTAACCATGACTTATCATTGTCTATATTAGTATGTGTGTGTGTGGGGGGGAAGTTCTCAACCTATGGGTCACGACCCCTTTAGGGGTTGAACAACCTTTTCACAGAGTTGCCTAAGACCACCGGAAAACACAGATGTTTGCTTTACAATTAATTACAGTAGAAAATTACAATTATGAAGTAGCAACGAAAATAATTTTATGGTTGGGAGTTACCACAACGTGAAGAACTGTATTGAAGCATTAGGAAGACTGAGAACCACTGCTATAGAGGATGAGAACTGATAGAACAAATATATGTATGTTTATATGTATATATAAGTGTCTGTGTATGTATGTGTATATGTATGTATGTATGTATGCAAGTAATGTATGGGGGATCTGTTAGAGTGGCTTGCAGGCTTTGGTTCAGTTTGTCCAATAATGGTTACCTCCCAACAGAAAGCCCAAGAAACTGGTAGTTGTTCAGTCCATGAGGCTGGTCTTCAGTCTACATTGGAATCCAGAAGAAGTGAGTTTAACACCAGTGAGGGAATGGCTCAGCAACAGGATAAATGAACTTGCTATCAAGAATGGGAGCAAGCAGGAAAAAAGCAAAAACATCCTTCTCTTATATGTGCAGCCACCATAAGGTTTGGCTTAGATTTAGGGTGCGCCTTCTTGCCTCAAATGATCCAACCAAGAAAAAAAAAA
>NW_022196912.1:38952520-38954485 GCF_008632895.1 Mastomys coucha
AAAAAAAAAAAACACCTCACGGGTGTGACCATCTGCTTGGGTTTTAGTGAATTCCAGATTTGGTCAAGCTGACAAGATTAGCCATCCCACTGCAGAGAAGCCTCGTGTAAAAATACAATGAAATCACCATGCAGGTACCATAGAATGCCATCCCTCCCCAGCCTGCACTTAGGAGAGCACAGGAGACATTTAGTTTGTTCTCCATATTATTTGAACTGTAATTTGGTGCTGGCTTATAACACAAAGAGAAAGCATGTTTTTCCATCAGATGGGAAAGGCAGGTCAGGGGAGAAGTCTCCAGAAAGAAACTTAGTGCCTCCCTATTTGCAGAGGCAGGGAGGGAGCTAGCCTGAGGTTCTTCCTGAAGCCTGGATCCTGAGGTACTGAGCTCTGTCCTCAGGGAGGGGCCTCTCAAGGCCAGAGACTGTGTGTAGGTCCATTCTCTAGCTGATGAATCAGCCCATAGCCCAACCCCAGGAGGCTAGCTGGGGATCCCACCCACTTGCATCCTCTGGGTGAATGGGTGAGGTTCTGATTCTGGTACTCAGACGGTGCTGCAGTCTGTGCAAAGGCTTGCATCTTCATCCCAGGGTATGGCAGGGGTTGGGGCATAGTACCAAGAGGTGCTTTGGGAATTGGATAGCCTGGTAACCAACTCTACCCTGCGGATCAGGGTCAGTTATCTCTGAATGGTAGCTGCTAGCCTTAGCCAAATGTCACAGAATCCATTTGCGTGCTTGTGTGTATGTATGTGTTCCTGTGCGCACATGTAGATGTCAGAGGTTGACAGAGAAGAGATGGCTCCCCTTCTCTACCTCCGCAATGCTAGGATTGCAGGTGTGTGTTGCTGTGTACAGCTTCAGATCTGAACCCGGGTCCTCATGATTGCACAGCAAGCAGTCTACTGGCTGAGACCCGCATCAGCTCAGCATCCACATTTTGATGTCACAGCTAGATTCGGATCTTGGCATTTGCATCTGTCCGTTACATCAACTTCATCCTGAGGTGTTTCTCGTTAGTTTTCTTTGGACTCCAAGTTTTTCATGTATAAAATGGGACTGGTGTAGGTGGGACCTGGAATAGTGTAGGGCAGATGCTGGAGGGCCCTGAGCGCACTCTGTAACAAGAAGCATCACTCTCTGCCCTCAGTTCCTGCAGCCTGGGTCCCGGTCACCAAGAGAAGTGATACTTGGAGCTCTTTGGTACCCAGAGTTCTAGGAAGGTATGCTAAATGCAGAGCATGTCACAGAGCTGTCTTCCCTGTGGACTTGTTCTTGGTGTCTTGTCTGTACAGGGACGTAAGGCAAGTTCATCTAATGGGCTCCTCGTGTTCCCATTTAATACTAACCTTAGATGCTTCCTTCCACCGGGCCTGGCAGATGATTTTAGCTGTCAGAATGCAGCATGGACCCACCAGCACAGGAAACTTGAGGGTCTGCAGCAGATGTGGCTTCTTGGTCGACAGAGTCAGGTGGCACCCAGGGAGGAGTTGGGGAGGGGTTGTGGAGACAGGTTATTGAGTTGGTCAGAGGGTCAGCATCCAAGTAATGAGAGTTCTTCATCTTGGCTGAATATTTGGGATCTCTGGGAAGACATTAAAACAAACAAACAAACAGAAAACCACCACCACCAACAACAACAAAACGACAACCACTAGCTCACACCCTCAGGATAGTGGCTAATTTTGTGTTTATTTTTATTTGTGTGTGTCTGTGTATGTGAGCATGGTCGTGTGTGTGGAAGAGGGACATCAACTGTGGGTGTTATTTTTCAGGAACTGTCTGCCTTGTTTCGGGAGGCAGAGACTCTCACCTGGACCTGGAGCTTGCCAATTAAGTTAGGCTGCTGGCCAGCAAGCCCTACAGTCACTTCCTATCACCTCTGATTACTACCCACCTCTGCCCGCCGCCCCTCCTGCCTCCACCCCACACCCGCGCATGCTCGTGCACACACACACACACACAC
>NW_022196912.1:38954495-39043024 GCF_008632895.1 Mastomys coucha
CACACACACACACACACACCCGTGCCAGCACACCTGGCTTTTCCCCATGCTTGCACCACTAACACTTTACTGAGCCAACTCACCAACCTCTCAGGGTGGTGTGGCCTGAGGTTTGGAGGCAGCAGGAGGTGTGGAGGAGATCAGCAGCATCCGCCATCACTGACTGTTGGACAGCTACCAGTGCACAAGACAACTGGACCGGTTTTCCATGCTAGGAGTAAGATTCCAGCCAGACAAGACATGTCAGAGCCCATCTTCAGGAGTCAAAGGTCTCCAAGCACTTGTCCAGAGCACAGATCTCCTTGTGACGGGGTTATCTGAGTCTCTGTCTCTCTAGCCTACAGAACAATCTAGAAGGCATCCCCTCTCTTATTTCAGTCTAAGTAACCACACTTGTAAGCACCACATCTGGCTCAGGGCAGCTCCTTGGTCCCTATGCAAAGAAGCAAGCAGTCCCTGCCAAGGGTGGCTGGTCTGGTCCTACTCATAAATATCGGAGTCTCCCCTGACTTGGCCCTAGTGCTGGTGTGTCTGTGAGTCTATATCATGAATGTGTGATTTCAACCTGGAGAAGAGCCTAGAGCCTAACAGAATCAATGTTCTCTCTGATTACTTGCTTAAATGAAGACTTTATTTAATTAAGCCATGACTTCTATTCACCCCAAGCTATTACATTTTATAGAGCAATTTTTAAATCTGGTTTAATTTTTTTTTTTTTTTTTTTTTTTTTTTTTTTTTTTTTTTTTTTTTTTTTTTTGGCTTCTGCTTACACACCATTAACTGTTGCACTGGAAGCCAGGGTTGGGAGTGGTGATGTTAGCTATGTTCATTCGGGAGGGGAGGTAGTAGTCACAAAAGTTGCTTTTCCGAGCAAGAGTTTAGTCTGTCAGCTCTGACCTTTCCCTTCCAGCTCACTGCTATTCAACAAAATACTTTGACATTTAAAAAGCCAATCGTATCCGGCCCACATCTTTATCTCGCAGGGCCGACCACTTTTCAGATCCTTCTGTCTGCAGAGCAGCAGCCAAAAATCATCCCTGGGCATCTTCCACTACTCTTATCCGGTCCCTCAATTTCTGCACCGTGAAGAGAGGCAGATGGGAGAGGGAGATATGAGAGCTGCATGCTCCGATACCTGCCTGTCAGCTTAGATGGGCCTGTGTTTGCTGGTGGGTGGCTGTGTGTCTGAGCACAGCTCTATTTTGCTTTGAAAAGGGCAGGACCGCAGGTGTCAGGAAGCGATCTGAGACAGGTGGAGACCCACTTCAGTGCGCCTATTTTTAGATCGGATTCTATTTAAGTGGAAGCGATAACTTCAAGGTAACTGGCAAGAGAAGAGGAGTCTGTTTGCACAGTAATTGTGTTGCCCATAAAAGGAGTGAACACCCCTCAAGTAATCCAAGGGCTGAGAGTAAGGAAGGAAGTAGCAGGACAGGTGTCTCTGAGAGGAACCTCCACAGGGAGCCTGGATTGCAGAAACGACCCACTCATCTGCTACCATGGGCCAGGCACCCACTGCTGCCACATCTTCCAGGCTCCTTGGCAGCTTAGGAGTCCTCTGTCCCAACAAGAACAGGAGTCCCTGTTAGGAAGGCTTGGCAACGCGGGGGACTTCTTGATATCTGGAAATCCTGAAGCCAGGACCCACTGCTTAGCTGCAGCCTCTAACTTTCCAGATCTTTCCATACGGGTGCTTCCCATCTCTTAGACTCATGGACTATCTTCCAGACCTCTCTGACTTCCTATCCCCCTTCCCCTTTCTCTTTTCTTCCTGGTGTGGATACCACAGCCGTCTCTCAACTACATTCATGCCAAGATCTCAACCTACTTGTTTCCAGTTGAAGCCCCTCTTCTCCTTGCTACTAGAATCTCTGTACCGTGTCAGCTCTGCTCACCCCAAGGAAGGAGCAGGGATCTTACTACCTCCATCTCCTTTCTTCATCAGCCTGACTCAGTAAGTATATACTGAGGGCCTATCACCCCAGACATGTGAAGTGACCATGGGGCAGAATTCAGAGCTCTACTGTCTCTGTGGCTATTTGCACCTGAGATGGGATAATACTCAGTTTATTGTCCCATAAGACTCTTAGGTACCACATAGAAGGACTTCCTTGCCCACGGCTGAGCTACTGACCTGTCAATCTAGGTTAAATCTGCCAGAAATGCTACAAAGGACACCGTTATTTGCTGGGGAATAGCATAGTACACCAGCTGTAGTAAGCAAAGGGTGTGTTTAAGGATGTTTCAGGGGAAGGTGTCTAATTAGTGTGCAGATACTGTGCACAGCAGTGGGCATGATAATGGCAGATTCATTCAGAAATATCGTATACTCTGATCATATTTATCCCATTACCCTCTCCCACCTGTCTCCCTCCTTTTTCAAAATAGCAAATAGGCCTCCTCTTGTTTCTGTGTGTGTGTGTGTGTATGTGAAAATTTACTAACTACTTTTCATGTTGCTGTGAGAAAAACAATCTAAGGAAGGAAGGGGTTTATTTTGGCTCTGTGGCAGGAACATGAGACAGCTGGTCACACTGCATGCACAATCAGGAAGCAGAGGGAGACAAACACCAGTGCTCAGCCCAACCTCCTCCTTTTTATTTAGTCCCTGGATCCCTGGTCCATGGGATGGTGGCGCCCATGTTGAGGCTGGGTCTTCTCACTGTAATTAATCTAGACAATCCCTCGGACATGCCCAGAGGCGTGTCTCTCAGGTGGTTCTAGATCCTGTTGTGTTGGCAGTCAACATTAACCCTCAGACTAGGAGAGTGAACACGTGACGCTGTCTTGCTGAATCTGCCTTATTTTGCTTACTTCAGGGACCCCCAATTCTGAATTAAGACAAAATGAGGAGAGCTGTACTGATATTTGCAATGACAATCCTTGACCATAGTCATGAATGATGAGAGAGAGTGCCTTTCCTCTGAGGCTGAACAGACACCTGTGGGACAGATGTCCTTGCAGAAATATTTGTGTGAGGTCGAATTGGTACCTGGCAGATTCTTCTATAGCCATTCCCAGCATGAGATGGTACACAGAAATCCTTTCCTTAGAGCCCCCTGGCTTTACTTACCTTTTTGTAAGGGTTGACACGAGGAACTCCATTTTGGTTCTGACAACAATCAGATCTCTTTCACAGCCCTCAAGGATGGTTATCATTGCCATGAGCTCACATGGAGTAGCATGGCAAGCTCAGGCTTCTTTGGGTTCTGAAGAGCTGGATAGGGTAAATGGCCTAGGACAAGCAGAGAACCTTCACATTCATATTTTTTTCTTGATAAAACAAACAAACAAACAAAAATCACAATGGGTCACCATGAAGATTGCTTTTGGCTCTGATATCAGGTGACTGTAGTCTCATCAAGCTGAGGCGTAGTGAGAATTTTTACTGAGAGTTAAAATATACTAGCTCCCTGGCCCTATTGGAAAGGAATCTTTCCCATATCTGAGGTAGAGGCTGATGAAGAGAACTCATCAATGATCCCAGGAGGTGCACAGACTCAAACCAGTTTTGGAAGAGGATGTAGAGCCCACTCCCTTGCCAGCGGAAAAAGGGAATTAGGAACTCCTGCATCCTGCCAAGCTAAGATGCAGCTCATGTTTCTGCTCGGATCTTTCATTCCAGCAGGCACAGATGCTCCGTCCATCACTCATTTGCAAAGAAGACTAAACACAAGAGCGAGGACCAGCAGGTTGCAAAGTTGTTGTAGGAATTAAAGTATTGAGGCATGCACAGCATTTTGGAGGAGCCAGTCCTGTGAGCTTGAGGAAGGTGGGTGTCATTATTCCCAGCTTCCTTCATACTGCTTAACCTTTCCATTTCTGTCCCTCTGATAAAAGTCTCCTGGGGTGAATTGTTTCCCGCCTTGTCTGATGCGAAGCAGCTGCCTTCATTTTTGCTTTCCATTCAGTTCCCTTGGAGAAATTATTTCCTAATCTTGCCACTCTTTCTCTCCCTTTGAAAATGTGCCCTCCCCCTTAAAAACATTTCCGACGAGTCATTGCGATCTTGGCAGCCATATCACATTCCAAATTTAAGAAAGAAAAATAAAAAACTGGAAGGAAAGGAAAAGTCTTTGAAATGGATGGACACTGTCAGGTAAGGTGAGACTCGGACTCACCTTCAAAGACATCCTACCTATGGTGAAGGCCTGGACGGAAGGAGGACAACCTGCAGTGTCTGAAGAGCTGTGTGGACTCTCAGCAATGCCCGCCCTCTCTGCAGTGCCTGTGGCTATAATTAGGAAGTCCTTTATCTTTGGAGAAAAAAAATAATAATTAGAAAATCATCTACGTCTTTTAAGTTCAAAGTTGTAATGGCTTTGGAAAAGCACATTCTACTTCCGAATGAATGTTATTTATTTTGAGGTGCTTGGTTAGCACTCGCCACTTGTTCTCTCAGCACACATACCAGAGGGACATACATGTGCGTTAACAGAACAGAAGTCCTTGAATTCATTAGGTCACTGCCTACGACAGCTCCCTGTCTCTCAGAGTAGAATGGCCAAGTCCTCACTGTGTTATCCGCGACCTCTGTGACCTGCTGCCTTCCCATACCTCTCCCCTCACCGGCTCCTGCTCCTCTCACCTCTGAACTGACTGATCCTCAAAATCACCAGATGCCCCTTTGCCTTGGGCCTCTGCACTTGCTGTCCTGTTTGCAATGCTCTTCCTGCCCCCGACCACAGCACTAGACCCCCATTTCTTTGTGTACTTTAAAATTTTACCTTTAAAAGCCCCCCCACCCCCACCTCATTCCCCCTGGACAGACATCCTTAGATCTTCAAGGCAGGAATATCTGCATTATAATCCTTATTTCTGACCAAGTTCCTTTTCTCTGGAGAATCCCTCCTCTCTCTTGAGCTTATCACACCTAGTTTATTTCTAAACAGAAATAAACAAACAGAAAAGTAGGAGGTAGGGACGGGCATTCTAGTGGACCCACTAAGGGCAGCTCCTCTCCATGGTATTCCCCTGAAACTATATAGACCTTTATTTCCTATAGGGACCCCATAGACCTACTGCACATATGTTGGTGTATTGTATGTACGTCTGTGTTTTGCCCATGCAGTAAAGTGTCTGCACCCCCAGAACCAATTTTTGACCTTTTGGGGATAATATAGTTCTTGTTAAAGACACCTGAGTTAGAGGCTGCAGAGAGGATTCAGCAGTTAAGAGCACTTGCTTCTGCTGACCCAGTCCTGTAACTCTAGCTCCAGAGGATGCAGTGCCCTCTTCTGGTTTTCACAATCACCTGAACCCATATGCACATATCCCCACACAGATGCATACACATGTACATATGTAGAAATTAAAAAAAAAAAATCTAAAACTGATGCCTGAGTTAGCAAACAGGATATTTTTGGAACACTTTAAAGAAACTATAACTGAGGCTTTATAAAAGATACTTAGAAGTCTCAAGGTAGAAATGGAAAGTTAATGACATGGGGACAGATCTGAGATGTGTCACCAACCCTGCTTTCTCAATATGCTGCTGGCTCCAGCTGGCAGTAAAGGTCCTGCAGACAATGGTCAGCAGAAGTCACTACTGAAATCAGGATTGTAGGCATTTGCAGCCAAGTCCAGTACCAGCATTGGCTCAGCCCATTCCTTGTGCACCACTAAACATATAGCGACCGGTGACCAGGAGCCAGAGAGCCCAGCCAGGCAGGGGTGGGTCACAAGGGCAGTGTGGTTAGCTGCCTCCGTGATGAGATATGAGAGAGAGGAGCAACCCTCTGTAGCCTTTCTTCCCTAGGCTTCACTGGTGCCCCAGCTACAGGCAATATATCCAGTCCCTAGCAACTGGTAGTCTCTAGCCCCGGTGCCCATCACAGTCATCATTGCTTTATGGAATTGGACTCTTTAGTGCTTGTCTGAGTTTGGGTTTTACTGCTGTGAACAGACACCATGACCAAGGCAATTCTTATAAGGAAATATTTGATCAGAGCTGGTATACAAATTCAGAGATTCAGTCCATTATCATCAAGATAGGCATCCAGGCAGGTATGGTGCAGGAGGAGCTGAGAGTTCTACATCTTCATCAGAAGGCTGCTAGGAGAATCCTGGATTTCAGGCAGCTAGGAAGAGGGCCTTAAAGCCCACACCCACAGTGACACACCTACTCCAACAAGGCCACACCTTCTAATAGTGCCACTCCCTGAGCTGAGCATATTCAAACCATAATAGTCACCACCATTCTATAGAATTGGACTCCTTAGTGCTCTTACATTTCCTGGACCCATGCAGTTCCCTTCTTCCTCTGATGAAGCAGGACTGTGGGGGTCCCATCTTCTTCCAGGACCAGGAACTAATTACCTATGTAGAGAAGTAAAGAGTGCTTGGTCTTGGAGATGCAAGTCTTATTAGGAATAACGGGACACCTGATTGTTGGGGGGGGAGGTAACCATTACACCCAGCAATGTGCTAGCCATTCCTGAGGCCTGCGGGAGTAATGCAACAACAATGAGAACAGCGGATGCAGGTTTCTGTCTGTACAGCTTCCTTAAACTAGCAGATGATAGTTTACCACTGGGAAGGAAGATGTTAGAAACTGCCTGAGAAACAGAAAACTCATCCAGCAGAAAACAGCTGTAACTCAGGGTCAAATCGAGCTGTTCAAAGCAAGTTTCTATTCTTGCTTTCTTTTTTTGTTTTGGTTTTTGGTTTTTGGGTTTTTGTTGTTGTTGTTGTTGTTGTTGTTGTTTTTTCAAGACGTGTAGGAAATGGAAAGTTCAAAGAAGACGCATGGATACAACCATCAATGTAAGCTCTCTAGGAGACAACAGGGAGAAAGAATACAGGGCACCCCAGTGACAGCAATTCTGCTCTGGAAGGGAAAGGCCCCATCTATTAGGTGGGCTCCATGTATGGCAGTGGTATATGCTTCTGCCTTCTGGCTAAAATGGTGGGTAGAGGGTGAACATCTCCCTAGGTTGGGCCACTAACAAGACCAACAATAAGCATCCGGTCATAGTTAAGTGATTGGTCCTAGAGCATGGGACATATCAAGAAAAATGTCAAACTTTGAAATGGTCATGTACTAAATGTGTTAGCATATACATATATGCACATGTATTACATATGTAAAAACATATTGTAGACCTATATATGTAAGCATATGTGATGTGTAAATATACATGTATACCCATGTATATATATAAAGTTGCATACAGATGTTAACACCATACAAGCACATACAACATATATTCAAAGTAGATAGCTAGCTTTAGATTGCTTAGATTCCCTGGGGTTATTTAATTATGCAATGTCTCTCTTTCATTATCTCTCATGATTATTCCATGTTTTAAAGATTAAAGTTATCCATGGAGACATGATGATGATGAACATAGCTCTTTTTTACAGAAATAAAAAAGTGCCCAAATTACAAGTGATTCCCCCCAGGGGGAGAAGTCAGGTTTGCATCTGTTATCAGCTTCATTTCAGTTTTCTGACTGCACACAGCTATGTCTGACGTCTGGGCCCCTCTTTGAACTGTTTTCCCTTCCTTCTGGTTCTCTACTTAACTGTTTAGTGAAAGAGTTAGATCAAATCTTTACCTTGTACCATTGTATATTTCTATCGGAGTCAATATTGTATTCATCAAAACAGCAAAACCTGACCAAACAGCAACAAAAATAAAAAGTCATATCTTAATTTGCTTGAGAAGAACCAACCAGAATGTGGCAGCATTGATTGCCATGCTTGTCTATGAGCAGAAGTCTGCAGTTAGGAGAAAATGCACTGGACATCTCTGATGGCAAGGAGAGAGACAGACACACATCGAAAATGCCTATCTGAATGAATGAATGAATATCCTGGAGGCACGTGAGTCCTTTGGTGTTGCTGAGGTCTGGATGTGTCCTCTGATTTTCATATATTGGAACACTCATCAATGTGACAGTGCTAACAGATAAGGCTGTTGGGAGATGACTAAGCCGCCATCATTATCTTCACCAGTGAGCCTCATGTTCTCACGAAGTCACAGAAAGGAGTTCCCTAACCCTTCCTCCATCCACCTTTCCTCCACATTGAGGGTATAGTAACCTAGACTTTGATCAGAAGCAGAGAAAAGTCACTGTAGACCCTGCCTGCAGGGTTATTGATCTTGCACTTCCCAGGAAGTGACAAGTCTGCTTTGAGTGCCTGCTGCTTATAGATAAGGTCTACATCCTGTGTGCTTAGACACAGATCTGAGTATTTTGTTACGGTGGCAGGAGTGGGCAGGGACACCCATGTGCTGCTTGAGTGAGCAGTAAAGAGATGTTTCTCTGGTGCCACCGAAGCTTGGCTTCATCTGCTGTAACCAGGAGCCTCCACAGAGCTGTTGCACTGTAGATAGACTAAGAAGCAGGGGACCTGTCTAACTCTAGACAGGCCTGTTGCCAGTAGGCAACAGAGGTCAGCTGGTACACAGCCAAGTGGGAGGAGGTAGCAGGGGGAGACATGCCTATGGCACAGCAGGGCGAACATTACTGAGACTGGGGGATTCATAGCAAGATGACAACCAGGTTGGAGGAAGAGGCTCAGAGCCACTGGCAAGCTAGTTACATCCTTAGAGGAGTACCCTTAATGTCCCCAGAGTGGAAGGGTCCTCAAGACGATTTACCAATTGTACCAGGCACGGTAGAGGACCATACCCTCCTCTGGGGACTGGCTATTGAAAATATGACTTTACTTTGCCTGTATGATAGGGCAGCCAGACACTCTTCCCTTGATAAAGCATCCACAGCCTATGACAATGTACCATTTGTACCCCAAAGTTTAAGTATAAAATGAAAGGTGAACAGAATCTACCTTGAGAAAGGGGGAGGAACATTGCCAGGGTGTTGACAGCCCTGGTAATCCTTAAAGCCACGGAGAATGTTTGAGGAGGGTGCCATTTTATTTCCTTGCCAAAAAAAAGAAAATTACCTAGTGATTAGTGAGATGAGGACATGGTAACTTGGCCTGGTTACTTTGAACAAATGTCATTAAGCCTGACGCATGTTACCTAAGGCTGCCTGCAGCACAGCCCTGTGAGAAGACCAGACCTGAGTCCATGAGGCATGGGTCTGTAACCTAGTTCATCTGTGGGTTAGTCATGTGCCCTCCCTGGAGGCCTCAGTTTCTTCAACCACAAAATAGGGTGTACCTGTTATCTTTTGAGGCTGGCATCTCATGTGTTTAAGGGCTGGTCTCTAGGTTGTGGGTGCTATTATGAAGCAGTAGCATTGGGAATTGGGGCTTAGTGGAAAGGAGTTGGTCATGGAGACTGTATCTTAAAACATAGGCAGCTGCTTCTCCTCACTGGTTCTTAACCACCCTTAGAGAAACAGATTCCTTCTCCCACTCACCCCACACCTTGATGTTCTGTCTCAGCAAAGACACAAAGCCATGGGTTCAAGCCACCGTCATAGAAACCATGAATCGAAAGAAAGCTTCCTTCTCAGTTGACTTCCTCGAGTATTTTGTCATAGTATTTGGAAAGCTGACTAACACATCATTCGATGACAAGAACTGCACATGGTGTGTGACCGATAACCTGACAGAACAGGGTGACAGCTGAGACCTTGCAAGGAAATGGGCTCCTCACATTTAATCCAACCTCAAAAATCCCTGTTCACTCTCCCTTCCGAGAAGAGGCAGGCAGTGCATGAGCCGTATCTTTTCCAATATTCTAATTTGATTTAAATTGACTTTCACGCAGAATGAGGCCAGCTGGGAATCTATATAGAGGGCTGGTCGGTCCCACGCAGCTGACAAAACAGCCCAAGGCGGGGGGTGTCTTGCCGAGTTTTACTAGCCCTTTCTCTCCCTACTGCCTTCTGAAATTCCACCTTTAGAGCGTCAATCCTTCATTCTAAAATGTGTTATGTAGCAGTCCTGTCTGTGATCGTGTGGGGACAGAACCCCTGAAGCTACAGCAACCGAGTGCATTGTAGGAATCACTCAGTTCAGCCATACTGTTCCTCATGTCCCAGCTCTGCCCAGAAGCAGCTGCAAAGAGGTGAGGATCTTCATGGGGTTGAGACTGTTTGCCCAGACTCCTCCTACTCAAACTCCTCCCAGTCAAACTCCTCCTACTCAAACTCCTTCTACTCCCAAACTTCTCCTATTCTCAAACTCCTACTCTCAAACTCCTCCTACTCTCAAACTCCTCCTATTCTCAAACTCCTATGCATCATTACTTACTAGTTAGGTACTTATTGTTATTAGTTAGGTACCTTTCCTGCCCTCTCGGTTTGTCAGGAGAACAAAAGCTGACGGCACCAGTTCTGATAGAGATACTGTGACAGGAAGAGATACTGGAGCATGGCAACTGGGCTGCCGATGAGAGAGGTCCTGCTGTGGCTGCCCTCTGCACTATGGATGGCTCCCACATTGAGCGTTGTCTATCAAGTGCTAGACGGCCTTGATATCTGTCAGGCCAATGTCCAGTAGGCTGCCCTACGCATAGACTCGCCTGCTCACTCGTCTAGATCCTGTCAGTGGGAGCTAAGCTGTGTACTCTCGAATAGCTGAAAAAATGAGTTTAGTCTCTATAAAACCCATAAACATATGCTAGTTAAAAAATGAAAACAGACAAACAAAAACAAACCATTAAAAATAATCAGACCGAGTCATGGAATGAGCTGTAACCATCATTCCATTTCAGAATAGTTTGTGTTCATATACAAACTATTGTATATGTGTGAGGATTAAGAGAGAGACTGTACAGTATCTTATGCCTTTTTTGTGGGGAGGATGACACTGTCTCTATGAGCATTAGGACACATGGTCTGTCTGTCAGACCCACCGCTTCGCAGAGAAGCCAGTGCAGGAGGCTGGAGCAACAATTGCTGGGACTCTCCTCTCTGAGTCAAGTCCCTCCCTTGGAAGCATCGCTGTGGTGACAATGTGAGAGGATACATACCTGTCATTGTCCCAGAAGGCCTTACAGAGAGGGGTGGCCTCAATGACGGTGTGCAAGACCACCTATTTTGGAAGTTGACAAACTGAGGATGACCAGCTCAGACATGTGCATGGTCTCTGAGGGAACCCAGAAGGCATCTAAAGAGGTGCCCTGGCTCAGAAGGTCACCACATTCCAACTCCATCCCGTGGCAAATCCGAGGACTGAAAAAATTGGGGTAAACAGTGCCAGACAGTACACCTTACTCTGGCACATTCAAGCCAAGCAACCTTTATGAAATGGTGCCTAACCTCTGTCCTCGCCTCCTCTTCCCTGATGGTGTAGCTGTCTTAGAATGGTGGTTCTTGACCTTCCTAATGCCGCAACCCTTTAATGCAGTTCCTTGTGTTGTGATGACCCCAACCAGAAAATTGTTTTCACTGCTCTTTCACAACTGTAATTTTGCTACTGTTATGAATCATAATGTAAATCTTTTTGGAGATAGAGGTTTTCCAAAGGGGTTGAGATCCACTATCCTAGCAGGAAGCCTGCAGATTGGCTTCCTCCACACACCCTTGGAGATGAGTTGACCATCAAGTACAGAGTGAGCCTGGACAAACAAATCCCAGGAAGGGAAGGACTGTAGGCACCTTCTGTCTTTTTGCTCCTTCTGTGTAAATGAAGTGTAGCCCTCGCCCGAGTGCCACTGACAGTTGAGGGGCTTCCTGAGTTGCTCAGGTCTTCTGCTAGGCTGATCAGAGACATATGGTGGCTGCCCTATTATGGTCACACACTTTCCTTCTGAATGCCCCAGGGGATCAGCATGGCCCTGGAGCAACAGGCACAAGGGAGATCATTTTAGGAGTGGAACCCTAGTGGCACATGAGGCTAGAGTGAGACGGCACTGTGCCCAGTAGTGGGCCAACTGAAACGGTGGTGATGAGTCAGGGTATACAGTGAGAGGACCAACTGCCAGAAGATGCCGGGAGGGATTCTGTGTACATTTTAAGCCTCTTTGGATGTCCACATCTAGCCGCATGACAACTCAGGCGAGTCCTCTGCCACGGACCGGGTCGTGGCAGTCCTCTACTGTGTGGAGTCCAGCACACACATGGACTCGCCTCTGCATTCTTTCTACCCAGTAATGACATCTAGAAATTCTGCCCAGACATCTTAAAGGGCATGCCCATGCTCCTCCCATTTCCATATCCTGGGCCCCTGTGTGCATGTTTCTGACCTTAGGTCCCAGTGTATAGCCCCATTGGCCCCTGTACCTTGTGTCCAAGTCTCCTGCATAATTCTGAATTTCCCTGGTTATATCATTCTGCTTTCCTTTAGATAATGAAATACCTGAGACTGGGTGTTGTTCCCAGATTGTAAAAACCTTGGAGAGACCACCAGGAATCACAACCCACTTTAATTGCATGAGGGTCTTTATTCAAACTCAAGCTTGGGCCACCAACCTTCCTGATAGAAGAGGAAAGAGAGTGAACCCCCAGGTCTAAGTGAAAGGGGGTTATAAAGGAAATAAAATGCAAGCAGGGTTTTCAAGCCTTGGCATTACATGAGAGGGTAAAGGAATGCCATCCTTCAAACCTGCTAACATCTGTTCAGACAGCGGGGCGGAACTGTGCAGCTGGAAAGGGACCTTTGTGATCTGGGGAAAGTGACTTGTGATTATCAGAAGCTGGTGTGTTTTTACAACTGGCCACAGCTGTCTGGGAACACGTTAATTGTCTCTTTTTCATAGTCTAAGAGTGGGTTGTTATCATTTCAAGGCTTCTGTTTCCTTCAAGGGCAGGAGCAGTCTGTACTGGAGAAATGGTGGTGGTTAATCAAAAGGGGTGTGAGTTTCAGTGACCTAGTAGAGGCTAGGGTATGCTGCTTTATCTCTGTTCTCAAGGCTGGCACCCCCACCCCCCACCCCCGCCCCAGGGGATCATCATTGGGAGGGAGTGCTAACTGCTCTGGCTCCTCTAAGGGTCAGGAGAGTGTAGGATTTGTTGTACAGGTTTCTTCAGTGTCCCTTCAGTGTACTTAATATCAGTCTATTCCGGAAACTGCAGGTCCCGGGCTGGCATCTAGTGATGATTTTTCTGACACAGTCCTAAGGCAGCATGGGGCATCACATAGTAAGAGATGGGGGTATGTGTGTATGTGTCTTCTGGTTGGTATCCTCTAAAAATTAAGCTCTCTCTCTGTCTCTCTCTCTGTCTCTCTGTCTCTCTCTCTGTCTCTCTCTCTGTCTCTCTCTCTCTCTCTCTCTCTCTCTCTCTCTATTTCTCTCTCTCTCTCTCTCTCTCTCTCTCTCTGTGTGTGTGTGTGTGTGTCTGCCTCTCTCTCTCTGAAATGTGTGTAAGAGAACACCCATGTGAGGCCAGAGGGTGATATTGGTTTGATATTGGTTGTCTTACTCTATCAACCTCTACAGTGTGTCTTTGATTCTTTACAGGATCTCTCACTGAACCCAAAGCTCATTGTTCTTTGGCTGGGTTAGCTGTCCATCAGCTGTCCATCAAGCTCTAGGCGCTCACCTACCTCATTGTTCTTTGGCTAGGCTAGCTGTCCATCAAGCTCCAGGGGCTTACTACCTCATTGTTCTTTGGCTGGGTTAGCTGTCCATCAAGCTCCGGGGGCTCACCTAACTCAGTCCTGAGGTTACAAGTGCGCATGGCTGTAACTAGTTTTTTGGTTTGTTTTTATGTGGGAGCTAGGGATCTGGCCTCAAGTCCCCATGCTTGTACAGTGCTCTTTCCCACTGATCGTTTCCCCAGCCCTCCTTCTGACAAGCCACCAAGACTCAGCCATGAACAGTCTACCCTGATGACTCCCTTCAGCAGTCACAGTGAGCCCCTCCACATCACTACTCCACAATGGTAATAACCTTTAGTAGAAGAGGCTTTGGGGGGACATTCCAGCCACAGCCAAACTGCAGCTGGCGTTTGCGCAGTGTACAAGGCCCCCTCTGTCTTGTCCTGTTCTGGAATTGGGCTGCCAGAGTTCGCACCCTTTTTTGTCACATCTTGGTTAAGTAATGTCACACCATTTCACTATTTTCGCTAGCACTCACCTCACAGGGCTGTGGGGGATGGATTAATTGACTTAAAGAGTGTTAAGCTCCGAGAACACAACTGTCGGTCATGATGATTCTTGTTGGGGGCTTCCCCAAATCCCAATGATCCTCTCTCCCCCCTGAACTTCATGGCCCGTGAGTTTCTTTTCACCCTCAGCACCATTTGGTTGGCTGCTAGCATCCTACACAAGTATGATTCCCTCAAACTCAGCCATTGTAGGAGGCCACAGTTTATTCTGGGGTTGCAGTGAGCAGGAACAGGTTTATGTCCTGTAGTCCCTGGGCTGAGGGTGATGGCCTGAGTAGATGTCAGGTGACCCAGGGGCCGAATGACACCAGTATATGGGACCCCAGCCCAGCACCCCCACCCCACCCCAGTAAGATACACAGCCTTTCTTTCCTCATCTTGCCACATTCACTAGCATGACATGGGAAGCTTTTCTTTCTTTACTATTTTTTTGAATGCCATCAGATTCAATATTAAGACCAAAAGATCTGAGGATGCCATGTTGGGCTCCCCAGGTACATACAATGAGTGGTGAGGATGGTCAAGTAGCTACAGAAGGAGTTCCTGAAAACCAGGTTGCAGGGAGCCTGAGCAAGGTCACAGGAGGTCACCCCATCCTGTGTCAGTCATATGGGTGGCCGGGCCAGTGGGATCAAGTCATAAGAGGCCGGTTTCATCTCTGTTTTTGTTTGTGATTCCCCAGAGGCAAACCATGACACAGAGGCCAGTCTAAGTACATAACTTAATAAATTGTTAGGAAAGAGGCCCCCAGGTGAGTGAGAAGAGAAGGGAGGCCACCAAACGTCACTACCATAGGCACCTTCTTAGTTAGGGTTTCCACTGCTGTGAAGAGACACCATGGCCAGGGCAACTCTTATAAAGGACAACATTTAACTGGGACTGGCTTACAGCTTCTGAGTTTCAGTCAGCTATCATCATGATGGGAAGCATGGCAGCAGGCAGGCATGCTGCTGGTGGAGCTGAGAGTTCTACATCTTGAGCTGTCTGCAGCCAGGAGAAAAACTGACTCTTCTGCACTGGGTGGAGCTTCGAAGCCCACCCACAGTGGCACACTTCCTCCAACAAGGCCACACCTCCTAACAGTACCACTCCCTCCCTATGGGCCAAGCATATTCAAATCACCACAGCACCCAAAGAAGTCACAACTGTTGTTGAAGTTCATCCTTTAAGGAAACACTGAGCCTTCCAGAACACATGAGATCTCTCACACAGCAGTAAGCAACCTGGATTCCAGACCAGTGTCTGCCTGGGACTCTGGTGTTTAATCCTGCCTAGAATGTGACTTTGTTTGTTTGTTTGTTTGTTTGTTTTTGACCTACATGGTTGAAGCTACATGGTTTAGCTACATGGTTGAAGACTGCTTACTTTATATGAACAAGAAGACAAAAAGAAGTTTCCAATTTCATAGGTCCCATGTGAATTCGGGGAGTACCTAGGCCTTTGGGTTGGACCAGGCTGGGTATCTTTCTCTCATACCTTCATGCTCTGAGTCAAGCTGACCTGCCTGCAATGCTCTACCACTGTCAATCACATATTTTTATGCTTGCCAGGAATATCTCATGGGCTGGACCAAAGTTTTTCCCTTTTTTTAGGTATGCTGGAACTCACCAAAGTGTAAAATGTGTTATGTTAGACTCAGGAAGAAAAAGACATTTGCTTGTGTGCGATCTGTGTCCTGCTTACCTCCAGAACTCTGCCTCCTGTGGGAAGAGGCAGCCAGTGGCCCTTGATGATGACTTCCTTAATGAAGCCATGGCTGAGTGAGGCAAATGCTTCTTCCTTCCAAATGGGGAAGCTGTCTCAGAGTTATGCTAATTGTTTAAGGCTTAATGGATGCATTAAGAATAGTCCTGGATAGTCAGTGAGCCCCGGCAGTGTCACACAAAGGAGGAGACAGTTACAAGGATGATTGGTTTGGACTGTAGACTTGATTGGATTAAGGAACACACAGATGTGCATTCATGAAGCATCCTTTTGAGTGTGTCTGTGAGAGTGTTTCCAGACAGATCGACTGAGAAGACCTTGTGAGCGGCAACCATCCAGAGGCTGACTTCCTAGGCTGGATAAAATGGTAAGAAGGAGAAAAACAGTTGATTACTAGCATTCCCCATTCATGAAGCCACTTCCATTGCCACACCTTCCCCATCATGACAAACTATGGGTCACTGAACCCCAGACCCCAAACAGCCTTTCTTCCTTTATGTTGTTTTGTACCACACGTTTGGTCACAGCCACAAGAAGTGCCACCAGCACACTTACCTAAGCCAAGCATCTAAAGGAGAAGCTGGCTCCTCTGCAGGAGGCTGGAAGAAAGTGCAGTTGGTAGAAAGTTTAATGTCTATATTTTTCTAAATGCAGAGAAGTCTTATCCATGCTGCCCAAGGTCTTGAGGCTCTAGGTGGTGAAATAAAGGAGGTGGAACCTTGTGGAAACCAGAGACAATCCAATTTTGAAAAATGGGCAAAAGGGCTGAAGAGATGGCTGAACAGTTAAGAGCATATATTGCTGTTGTAGAGGACCCAGGTTCAGCTTCTGGCACCGATGGCACACAACTTACAACCACCTATGCCTCTAGCTCCAGGAGATCCAACACTCTCTTCTGGACTCCGTGGGTACCTGTACCCACATGTACACATGCACACACACATATACATGCACATATGTGTGCATGTGCATACATGCTCTCAATTAAGAAAATAAATATTTTTAAAATGGAAGAAAGTTTTAAATGGACAACGTCCCAAAGAAGATATGCAAATGCCCAACAAGCTCAAGAAAAGATAACAACGTTAGCCTTTAGAGAAATGCAAAGCCAAACCACATGGAGCAGCCACTTCACACCCATGAGGTCTGAGGATGACTCCCATCAAAACAAAACAACACAGGCGTTGGCAACAACGTGGAAAAACTGGGCCCTTCAGGTGGGCACGCACCATGATTCAGTCATTGTGGAGAAGTGGTTTGGCAAGTCCTACAAGATATATAGACTCACTAGCTGACCCAGCAATTCCAGGTATAACTAGTCCAAGTCCTAAGTATAACTGAGAAAAGAGTGAACATCTCCACATATATAATTTTCATACACATATATGGGGTGGTATGTGTAAGTGTGTATGTATATATGCAAATGCATAATCGGTTCACAGCAGTACTACTCACAATAGCAAAAACAAAACAAAACAAAGACCACAAAACGCACGCGTGCGTGCACACACGCACACACACACACACACAAAACCAAAGCCAGGGGCAATTTGTATGTCCATAAACTGCTGCAGGGCTCAACATCATGAGGCTTAACTACCAATGAGATGTCTATTAGTCATAAAAAATGGATGAATATTAGTTGATGCTGCAGCCTGAGTGAACGTCAAAAGCATTATGCTAAAAATAAACCAAGCACAAAAGGTCCCACATTGTCTGTTTCTATGTATATAAAATGTCTAGACTAGACTAATCCCTAGACTAGGTGAATCCCTAAAGACAGTGAACAGATCAGGCTTTCAGGGGCGGTGGGGGAATGACTTGATAATGGAGGATTTTTGTGGGTGATAAAAAATAGTCTGGAATTAGATAGTGATCATAACCATACATTATGCCTGTACCCAAAGCTGTTATGTTGTAAACTTCCAAGTGGTGAATTTTGCTGTAATAATAAAAGTATTCAAACAGGAGCTATAGTCGGCTATAACATGTGGGGCTTCCCATTCAAAAGTCCTGATCAGAAATTCTCATGAATTTCAGAATGGTGATCACAGAGCATCCATGCAAGGCATGGCCCAAAGCATGAGCAATGAAGACGCTGGGGTCTCATTCTGGGACCTCTACAGCAGGAGCACGGACCTCAGCTCCCCATGACGAGTCTGCCACTCTCAGGGGTTCACTAGAGCTCTGCCATCTCATGCCTTGGTCCTGCCATGGCTTGAGCTGTCTCCTTGTAACATCATTTCCCACTGGCGCTCAGAGCCCTGATGGTTCTACACCCACGCTCCTGGCAGAGGACCTGCAGTAGCTGGCTTCAAGCTCTGGAGATGTTTCCCATCCTCTGAACAAAGCTGGCGGATACCTACACATGTCTTCCATGGATGGGGGTGAGGGCACTAAGGGCCACTCCCTGGGAATCCTTCAGTAGCTAGGGAAATGGGATGACTCCTAGTGAATCTCCACTAACGCTGTATAGTATAGGAGAACAAAGGGGACAGGACAGAAATAGCCCTGAGGTTTCATCCTCAGTTCCCATCCTCCCTTATCAGTGTTCTCTTGAAAGCAGATTGTATCCCTGACCCTAGTGACTCAGGGAAATAGGAATGACATATTCCCATCTCTTATAATGAGTAGCCTGCGACAGACTCCTGAGAGTGCTCACAGGGGACTAGTGCTGGGCACTGGGAATTAGGAGCCGGGTGTTGGGGGGCAGGAGGCGGAAGGGAGGAGAGGCTGACTGTCACACTAAGAGGTGTGATAAGCTGGTTAACATGGAAACCCGAGACAGGAAAGCAGATCCGCCCTGTGGGATCAGAAATCCCATGTCTGTGGTAGTGTAAGATATAAAATCTGCAATGAAATAACTCTAGTCGGTTCAACTCCAGATGTAGCAGGAAGCAGTGGCTCCCTAGGGGATGGCAGTCTGCTGAGTTAGACACCTCCACCCAACTGCCAACTGGTTTAGCTACAGCTGCCCCACACCCATGAAAGTTTAGAGTAGAAAATCAGGGACAACAGAACTTGTTGATCAACCTGCAGATGTGGCAAAATCACGTGTCTGATCAGCTTTTAAATAAGCAGGATGTAAAAGGCAGAAATACACTCTTGCATGACAAAGGAAACAAACAGACCAAGATAGTGCATGTTGGATTGCATTCTCTTCATTGGTCAACAAGTGAGGAGAGACAGTGAGGGGCTTGAGTTAGACCAGTGTTTCTCAACCTTCCTAATGCTGTAACCCTTTAATACAGTTCCTCATGTTGTGGTGACCCTCTACCATAACATTATTTCATTACTACATTATAACTGTAATTTTGTTACTGTTATGAATTGTAATGTAAGTATCTGATATGCAGGATAATTGATATGGATCCCTGAAGGGGTCTGGACCCACAGGTTGAGAACCATTGGGTTCAGGATTTTAAAAACTCTACGCTCAAATCAACATACCTGCAGCTTCAGGCTGACATTCTGCTTTTCAGGGTTGTGAAATAAACTGCCTTCCTTTCACTACCAAGTGCTCTTGTTAAGAATCTGTTTCTTAGCCAGACAGTGGTGGCACATGCCTTTAATCCCAGCACTTATGAGGCAGAGGCAGGTGGATCTCTTGAGTTGGAGGCCAGCCTGGTCTACAGAGTGAGTTCCAGAACAGCCTGGGCTACACAGAGAAACCTTGTCTCGAAAAACTAAAAAAAAAAAAAAAAAAAAAAAAAAAAAAAAAAAAAAAAAAAAAAAAAAAAAAAAAAAAGAATCTGTTTCTTGAAGCAGTGCCAAGGACCAGCCTCAGCTTGGAGAGGGGTTCTGAGGAAGGGGCATTTGAGAACAGCAATAGAATCGACTCAAAGTCAAATCGTGGGGTATAAGCTGATAGCTTATGTTCTGCTTGAGACAGCTTTTTCTTGAAAAAAAAAAATCTAAAAACTCTGGATAGCTTATCTCTTGCAGACCAAAAGCTCAGTCTTTTATTTACCTATCAATTCAGTCATTTACTCCAGGTTCCCTTTTGGTTATCCCACAAATCAGCATTCCATGACCCCATCCCCATGATTCTTAGAAAGAGACAGCAGGCACATTCCTTTTTAAACATTGTAAATGAATTCAGAAATCTGCCTGCCTTTGTAAGCACAGACAATACGCTAGCTGGATCCCATCCTGAGATTACCATTCCCACCACTAGCTTTGTCCCAAGCTGACCTTAAACTCAGGAATCTGTCTGCCTTTGTGAGTACAAACAATAAATTTAGCTGAGTGGGTCTTGCCCTGGCATCAGCTAAATGTATCTGATATGCAGGATAATTGATATGGATCCCTGAAGGGGTCTGGACCCACAGGTTGAGAACCATTGGGTTCAGGATTTTAAAAACTCTACGCTCAAATCAACATACCTGCAGCTTCAGGCTGACATTCTGCTTTTCAGGGTTGTGAAATAAACTGCCTTCCTTTCACTACCAAGTGCTCTTGTTAAGAATCTGTTTCTTAGCCAGACTGTGGTGGCACATGCCTTTAATCCCAGCACTTATGAGGCAGAGGCCCTTTAGAGTCCCTAAATCTCTCTCCTTCCTAAATATCTTTCTGACAAGCTGGCTCATAGTGCAGCTGTCATGTTTGTGAAGCTTCTCATACAATTCATATTGTATCCTTATGTTTTGCATCCTTATATATTAGTTGAGAAATTATATATTTTTGAACTCATGTTTTCAGAGTTCTTTCTCACAGCCTTAAGGGCTGTCCTGAAGGTCTCAGCATTTAGCACTTTGCTGAGCATTTAGACACACCCTCAACTCCTGGACTCACACTGTTTCTAATTATCATGGAGTCATTAACCTTGACAGGGAGAACATCCGCCCTAATAACCTTGGCTGGGAGGATATTTCCTGAAGGAAGATCATAACATTATATATATATATATACATCTGCCTGCCCTGCTGGTTATGTTCCAGGGACAGAAACCATGTCACTCTGGCCCATCTTTTCTTCCAGATACCTATTCAGCATTTCAGTGTGAATCCCAGATTCTTGAAGCTATTGTCTTACAAAGGGAGTGTGGTATAGTGGGAAGGAAGTCAAGCCATGCCATGGGGTGGCAGTGATAGTTCAAGTTGTCTCCTTTATTTCCTCCTCGGGACAGTACTCACCTTCCAATCCCTAACACTATTCTTTCTCATCACTAACCAAGCTTGCAAGCTCCCATCTGACTGTCCAAACACTCTCTGTGGCCACCAGACATTTTACTCAGTGACTGTCCACCTGGACCTGTCTGCAGCTGCCAGAGCTACCCTGGTAAAGAATACAGACATCCAAGGTAAGACCTTGAGGAGCTTGACGGTGAAATGCATCTCTGTTTGGTTCAGCTTTCTGTAGGCAGAGACTTGCTTCCTAGGCCTAGACTCTGTTTTTCGGAAGGTTCATTTTCTACCACAATCCCTCTGCAAATCTACATTTAAGAGGCAACCTCAGGACAAGAGTGAGCAGCCACCGAAGTGGAGCAAACTCTTCTTTATATCAAATTTTCTTAAAATAAAATGTTGTGTCTTATTGCAAAGCAATGCATATTCATTTTAGAGAAAAGTAGAAAATATTGAAAAGCGAATAGTAGAGAAAAATTCCTTTGTGATTACTGTGCGCACACACACACATACATATGTGTGCACATACATACATTTATTTGCAAGCATATATATAGAGAGAGAAGCTGGATTTATTTCTGCTTATTTAAAAGTTAAGCTAACAATGATTATGTTACTAATTTAAAACTCACATTTTTCAACTAACAATACTCAGTAAACTTCTGTGCATGCCACTAAGTACCTCCTACTATATACTAATGCCTATATCATATTCAAGCTCCCATCAAATCAGTCTTCCCAGTCTTTCTGTGCCTCCTTTTTTGTTTTTGTGAACAATGCTGCTATGTAAGTCCTCATAGCTAAGTCGGCATGCATGGATGATTGATTTCTTGGAGTAAATTTCTGAAAATTCAGGCAAGATTGCTTACCCACCTTCCCTCCTTCTTCTTCCCTCCCTCCTTGCTCCCCCTTCTCCCCTCTCTCTGGTGTTTTGAGACAAGGTTTCTCTGTATAACTACTCTGGCTGTCCTGGTATATCCTCTATACACCAGGCTGGCCTTGAACTCACAAAGATCTGCCTGCCTCTGCTGAGATTAAAGGCACAGAGCACCACCACCCAGCACACTTCTTCTTCTTTTAAAAATTGAAGTTCTTTACCATATTGCCCAGGCTTTGGACTTCCAGGCTCGAGGGATCCTCCCATTTCAGTCTCCCAAGCATTGGGAGGACAGATGTGCTCCCCAGGCTAGATCCTGAGGAAAAATTTGATGCATCACCCCTCCTAAAAATTTCTATCCACTTTTGTGCCTGAGCATTTGTGAGAATGCCACTTTATTTATATCCTTGCCAGCCAAATACTGCTCTTTCCTATCATTGCCAACGGAAGAATAAGGCAAAATGATATTTCGATGTATATGGTAGGTTACAGTTTCTTCTTAAGATCATTCCTCCCCATGAGTGCTTGTCTTTCTCCCCCCTCCTTCCCTCCCTCCCTCCCTCCCTCCCTCCCTCCCTCCCTTCTTCCCTCCCTCCCCCTCTCTTCCTTTCCTATTTTCTTTGAGAACAGGTCTCAGGATGGAGCTCTGGATGGCATAGAATTTGCATTCCTCTTGCCCTGATTATTTGAGTGCTGAATGAGAGGCATATGCACAGTGCTTGGCTCATCCATTCCTGCTTTTAAGAGTTCTCTGTTTACTTCTGTCTGTTTTTGTTTTTGTCTCTCTCTGGGTCTCTGTCTGTCTCTCCCTCTCTTTCTCCCTATCTCTCTGCTATGGTAATTACATTTCTTATCAATTTCCTTTGTTCTTGGTGCTAAGGATCAAACCTCATACATAGTAAGTAAGAACTCTACCATTTAGCTATATCTCTGGCCCTTTTATTTTATTTTGAAGTAGAACCTCATTTAGTTGTCAGGCTCTATAACCAGGCTGTCATTGGACACTTTCTAGACCCAGGCTGACCTTGGACCCACTATATGCCCAGGTTGCCTTTGGACCCACTATGTGCCCAGGCTGCCATTGGGCTCACTCTGTGCCCAGGTTGCCCTTGGACTCATTCTGTAGCTGCTTTCTGGCTTTAGTTGGCATCTTCTGATCTCTCTCTGTGTGGCAGACACAGAGAACTCTGGTCTCTTCGTTTTACAAAGGCAACAATGCCATCCTGAGACCTCCACTCTCACAACCTCACCTAACACTAGTCACCTGCTAAAGGCCCCTTCTCCAAATATCTTCTCATAGAGCATTAGTGCTGATGAGTGTAACTAAGGAATGCAAACATTCAGACTCCTGCCAAGAATCCCCTGGCTCCATAAACACACACAGGTAAAGGGTCCTGTAACACAGAGATGGGACCCTTTGAGGATGGAAATATCATGCTGAGGATACACTGATTCTCGGTCCAGACTTTCCCAGGCAAGGGAGGAAGATGTCTATAGATTCTGTGGTTGCCTGTAGCAGCAAGAAGTGGGGTTGCAGCGAGAAGAGAAGCCATCTGCTTATGGTTTCCCATCTACTCGTTTCCCTGGAGCCGGGACATTCCTGCATCCACTCTGAGACTGTGGCACTTTAAGCCAAGGACACTTTACTAAAGTCACATGTCTGCAGTCTCCTGGAAGGCTTGGCCATTGGCCATTTTCATGACCTATAGAGGCTTTGCAATGATGCATGTCAAGGGACAAATGAGGACTTTAGCTCAGAGGTGGAGAGAGACCCAGAGGTGAGCAGTGCATCAACAGGTGGGGTGCAGTCAGGTCCCAAGAGTCCCCAAAAGATCCCACAGACCCTCTCAGCAGGCCAATCAGCAATGAGAACATTGAGGGCAATTGTCTGGGTAAGCAGGGGTACTTTCTGGTGGAGGAAGATCACCCTAAGCCCCTGTAGCCTAGGACAACACCCACAGTCAGGAGCTATATTCGAGAGGTAGCTGTGAGGGCTACCTTAGAATCTTTTAGGCTTGACTGGGGAAAAAGGGCAGGTGTGGCCAGCAGAAATCCTCAGGATGAGCAAAGAAGATGGGGCCCCTAAGGAGGCCAGGCCTGTAACCCCAGTGACCTCACTCTGGCTGTCTAGCTTCTGATAGTTTTCCTTAATATCCCACTGAAATGGCGCCATCTCCCATCCAGGAGAGGAAGTGATTTGGGAAGGGGCTTGATGACCATTCACTGGCTTGGTTCCCAGCTTCCCTGCTCCTCAGTCCTTCTGAAACACCTGTTCAAGCTCCCCGGGTGGGAATACTGCTCCTTGCTCTGGCACCCAGTGAATACAAGTAAGTCCAGAAGGCATGTGCTATTCGTTTTACATGCATTTAGGAACATCATACACATACATATATGCACACACACACACACACACACACACACACACACACACACACACACGATGGAGGTATGTATGATGGTTGATCCCTCTCAGATTGCTCTCACAAAGTAGCCACTAGAGTGGACCACAGTGGACCTTCAGGAAGTTTCTAGGTCCCATAAGAAGATGGCTGCAAACAGAAATGAGCTGCTGGGAGGAATATACAAAACATAGCTGTAACAGCAGAGGAGACAGTGTTGAGGTCATTGGCCACGAGCTGATCATGTGAGGGACATACAGCCCTAGTGCTATGGGAATGGAAGCATCCGTACCAGGAAGATGCAGGAAAGCAATTGCATGAAGCACAAGGAAGCTTGGGAGGAGATGCTCATGTTCTCTGGGCCAGGCCTGAGCAGGATAGCAGTGTCTTTCAGGAGCCATGTTCACTGTCCTCCTGGCAGTGACCCTACAAGCATGGGAGACAGGGAAGGAATAGGTCTGGGGAAACTGAGGCCCAGAACAGAACATGTTCATGAGCTATAGCTGGGTGGGTGGGCAGGGGTTGCTAAGTTTGGAGAAGGTGAAAGGCACTTCGGTGTGTTTTATCAGCGTAGCAGGTGGTAAGGGTGCAGGGAGTGTAGACAGAATTGCCTCTATATTGGACAAGGTCCACAGAGGGACAGATAGAAGGACAGGCAATTCTGCAGCTAGAGCAAGGAGCTAAGTGTGTCCCTTCCTTTTGTAGGAGAAAAAATGCATCACTAATGGGAGTTCTCTGGGCATGACAGGTAGCTCCCCACCACAGCCATAGCCATATGGAACCATAGCCATCTCTGCTCTAAAGACTGAGAAACATCTGTGAGTGAGTCTTCTGGGCTAGACACTAAGAACAAGTGAACTTCAAAGTCAGAGATGCTGGTTGGCATCAGGTAAGGGAGAGGTGGAAAGACAGACAGTGAGAAGTTTTATCCAGCTTTCCCACACTTGGTCACGTCCTAGGTCCCAGCTTCTAGGACCTTCTCAGTATCATCTTGATTGGTGATGACAGAAATGTCTCAGCCTTGGGTCCTTGGGTTAATGAAGAGACTTTGCTCTTAGTCACATCCCTTCTGCTATTCCAAGGCCTCAGTGTCTCTGCCATTCTGTCTCATAGAGGAGTCACCAGCTGGGTCACCAAGGCACTGAGATTTAGTCAGGGTTTTCCAAGAGGAAAACCTAGAAGGAGAGAGCTAAATGGAACTTACTGTAGAAATCAGAAGCAAAACATAGAGAACAACAGAGCCAGGACAGGATGTGCCATCAAGCTGGGACTTGCGTGGGATCCATGGACCTTTACCTGCAGGAGAGGTCCCATAAGCTTCTCCAAACTCCAGGGTCTCACACCCCCAGGACCTGAAGATCTTCCTGAGTACGGCTTGACTCTGCTCACCTTCTTCTCTCATCTCTACTAAGTCTCCAACCACAGTCTAGCGCCCTCCCTACCAACTACACAGCAGCCATCTCAGGTCCTCAACGTCCACATGAAGTCAGCATTTCCTTGTTACAACCCACCAATCTTGTCCCTGTCACCACAGGAGCCCCTCAAAGGGCTTCAGGACTACCTAGCTGGCCTTCTGTCATCTGCTTTTGCCATCTTCTGCATCCCTCACCCAGGGCTGTTGTCACCGAGTCTTGGGAATTTTCTTCTTAAGCATTCCGGTAGGACAATAGTTCCCAGTGACTTTCAGACTAAGCTCACAATCTCCCAGCCCTTCATGACATATCCCATTGATGAGGTTCTCTCTTCAGACACGCTTCCTCACTCCCCTAATTGATTGGCTCATGTGGCTCACCCCCAGTTCTCTGACATCAAAGCTCTCTGTGTGCCCAGCCAGCCTACAGGGTTGCTTATCCCAAGGCTGCACAACAGCTGTGATGTGCAACCATGCAGGTGACATTGTTATTGCTATTTACCAGATGAGGGAAATGAGTCCCCATGAGGGTGGCAGCTGGGTCACACTGAGAGTGTGAGATGGCGCGCGAAGCCCTGGGCTTTAGGCTCCAGGATTTAAAATGTTGCCAAGATTCCCAGTTGTGGGTGTTTACATGTGCAGAAATAGCTGAAAGGCTTGGTCACGGTGACTGCCATTGCCTCTGCTCGCTGAAGGCTGCTATCTTTAGCAAACTAATTACTAATAATGTTTGCTCAACAGCCGGGGTATGCACAAGAGAAAATGATCTTTAAGGATTTATTTTTTCCCAAGTGGAGGTTTGGTGTCATAGCTGCAGCTGTGAGAGGCTCTATTCTGTGACATAGAGTGGGGGACCCACTGAAGGGCACCCCAATGCCTATTAATATACTCGGGGCCTACAAAGCCAGTTCCTGCCACAAACTCCTCCTCAGGAAACCTAGGTGGGAAGAGAGAGGCAGAAGTGCAGATCTGCCAAACATCAGTTTCTTTCCCTATGGGTCAGAGCCCCACGGATTCCCAATAAGAACACCAGTATGTAGAACGTCAATTTTGCATGGAAACTCCCCCCAGTCCAGGCATAGAAAAAGACCTTAAACTTGTCTATGGCCAACATCCTGTCATTCAGCCAGTCCTTTTGCAGGAAGTGAGAACATTCAGAGGTAGATGCTCTGGTTCAAGCTTACCTCTTGACCCTTGCTCCTTGCCTAGGAGGCACCTGGACTTGGAGTGGCAGTGTTTCTGCCCATCTCTTTCTCCACACACAGCTAAAGGAAGCAGGTCCTTCACCTGACCTCAGAACACAGGGGAGAAACTACCAGGTGTGTCTAACCTTTGACACTGGGAAATGTTATTATTTCCAAAGATCGTGGACAAAACCCACCAAATTATGTTACAAAAAAAAAAAAAGATGTAGAAAATTCTTTTCACATTTTAAATAAGCTTACAGTTTTGCATTGGGTTGCATTCATAGCTGTAGTAGGCTTAGTACACCTACATAAGGCTCCCAGGCCACAAGTTAAATAGTCCCTCTTAGATCCAGTCATACCTTGAACAAGCATAAAGGGAGGGTCCAGCTTCTGGGGACTCAGGTCTATGGCTCTTCCCTGCACTGCTGCTAGATCACCTTTCCTAGTGGCATGGAAAGGGGCTCCCTTCTACTTTCTGCTATCGGAGCCCATTCTGAAATTCTATCTCGAGCTCCATGTCTCTGGGATTCAAGACCACCAGCCCTATTTCTCTACATAGAAGAGACTGTTAGTTCATACACAGAAACCTCTGCTTTCTCCTTTCTTACTCTAGAAGCCAAGTCAAGGTGAGCGGTAGCTGACAGCTGGTGGCTATCCTCCCCTGGGGACAGGAAACCCAGTGGTTCAAATGGCTGAGGCTTCAAGACATCAAGATTCTATGTGTCTAAGATGTTTCCACTTACCGGTTTTTTTCAGGGGCTGGGGACAGAGGCAGTCTGTCCATCTGCCTGTTCCCTTGTCAGTCTCACTGGGAGTCCCAGGGACAATGGGGCAGGGGATGGTTTTGACTGAGATATCCAGATAAATGCATGACCTGGACTCTGAGCTTGAGACAGAGTGACCAGTATGATGCCTTGCCCAAGCCTGGTGGCGTTAACAGTGGTGCCAGAGCAACAGGTGTAAATGGGGCAGCTAGCATGCATTTTCACGTGCCCACCCCGTGTCTCAGAAACATTTAGAAGAGACTGACCAGAGAGAAGCTGATGGGTAAGGGACAAAGGAAGGTGACAGACCCATATCAGCTCTCACGCCTTCAGAAAGAAAGCCACAAATTCCCTGCTCAAGTGGATAAGGGGACTCTCCCTGGATCCTTGGGGTAAGCATTCTGCTTTGGGGTAGGGGTGGGGAGCTTAGCAAGAGAGAAGGGCTTGGTTGCCATGGTTTTCTGGTGGCTGTCACTGGCTCACAGCAATGCTTGCTTGTTTCAGCTGTAGATTCTGAGTCATGCCGGATCTGAGCTTTGGGAAGCTCTGCTGTTACTCAGGAAACTGTGAAGAGGATAGGGCTGTGACCTGTCCTGTGAGGTGCTGGGCTTCTTGCACGTATGCTTGTGCGTTCTTGCCTCCAATGTGAGTTGTCACCCTGACTCAGCACCTCCTCACCTATTCAGCACCTCCGTGTATTTAATCACTCACACACTTGGGTGGCTACCCTCAGGGGCAATGAAATATCCCTCATTCCTTGTTCATTCATTAATTCATTCTGCTTTGAGTACTTGCCATAGACCAAGCTCCAGGCCCTGTTCCAATGAGAAGAGCGGAACACAGCCTTGAACAGCAGGTAGAGTGAATAAACACGCACTTCCTGAAAGTTAACATGGGGGACATGAAGGTGGCCTGGGAGCCAGGAGCACGAGGGGCTTTTTGTGACCTGAGGACCCAGGAAGGGAGGCTCCCATCCTTCTGATGGGAGAGTTGACCTGCACTGGGCTCTGGCAATGGAGAGTCTAGCATGGTTAAGGTATTAGAGGTAAAGAATGAATGATCAGCAACAGGGCAGCCAGGTAGCCAAAATGTTCCTGGCTGTCTCAAGTGCTCACAGGGACGTGGGGGTCCTGGAGGAGCTCAGCCTGCTTCTGTAAGTGTTACCCTTGAATACAAATCTGTGTGCCCTGGCCTTTCTTGACCCTGGCTCTGCCTGGGAAACAGCTCTGTCTGTCCTGCTATAGTGGCCACTGTGCCCTGGCCACTGGGCAGCCCAACCCTTCCAGAAATTATGAGTTGGAGGAGAAATTGAGTGTTCATCACCAAATATCCACTCAGGCCACCCCAGCCACATCCTTGCATTAGGGGTTGCTAAGGGTAGGGGTCAGGTAGCCTCCCTGGGTGCAGGTTCCAGGAGCTTGTACCTCACTATTTCTCAAGCCCAGGAGACTGAAGCAGAGGGGCTCCCCACTTTCTGCCCATACTTTGCCAGTATGTTCTTTCTAACACTCTCCAGTCCAGTTCCCTACTTTGCATAAGTTATCTCTTACCTACATGACCTCTACTAAGGCTCTGCTCCAGGGCAGCAGCTGCTGGGGGCAATTCTACAAATCAAGGGCACTTCGACTCAGGGTCCAACGAGTCAGTGGCTTCAAAAGTCGGAGGAGCCCTCAAACCCCTGCTGCAAGTGGAGGAAAGCATTTAGCCCAGATAGTGGCCACCTGGTTAGACAAGGTGCACAGGAATGGGGGTGGGGGGTAGACTTTCTCAAGTTTGCCTCCACCATAGGTAGAAAGCCTGGTAGGCTGTTTCTATGATTCAGAGATGGCAAAAAGCACCAGGGAAGGAGACCATAGCTGGAGAACGGTGGCAGCAGGCAGAAATGTACTAGGTACTCCGTCTCGGGCTCCAGAAAGGATGTGTGTGGGGAGCTGACCGTCCCTAGGACTTCTGATCTCGCTCCTGACAGAAAGCCTCAGTCCCCCATCACTGAGGCTGCAGACTCCAGTCTGTTCCCTCCTAGGACTTCAGGGGACATGAAAAGCCAAGCATCCCCAGCACTGGGATGCTGAGGTAGAGCAAGTGTCGACAGACACTGTGATGATGAGAAATTGCTCAGTTCTTTCTTCCCCTCAGCATCCCTGGACCCTGTGTCCCTGTGTGGGTTCAAGGTTGGAGGTAGAAGCAACTGGAACAACTCTGTCTTAGTTAGGGTTTTACTGCTGTGAAAAGACGCCATGACCAATTTCTTATTAAGGAAAACATTTTTTTTTTTTTTCGAGACAGGGTTTCTCTGTATAGCCCTGGCTGTCCTGGAACTCACTCTGTAGACCAGGCTGGCCTCAAACTCGGAAATCCACCCACCTCTGCCTCCCAAGTGCTGGGGTTAAAGGCATGCACCACTACTGCCCTTTGGGACTGGTTTACCGTTTCAGAGGTTTGGTCCATTATCATCATAGTGGGAAGCATGGCAGCTTGCAGGCAGACACGGTTCTGGAAAGTAGCTGAGAGTTCTATCCAGATCCACAGGCAGAAGAAAGAAAGAGCCGCGAGGCCTGGCTTAGGTTTTTGAAACCTCAAAGCCCACACCCAGTAACACACTTCCTCCAAGACCACAGCTACTCTAACGGGGCCACACATCCTAATCCTTTTCAATAGTACCACTTCCTGATGACCGTGCATTCAAATCTATGAGCCTCTGCAGAGGGGGGGCATTCTTGTTTAAACCCCTACAGGCTCCTTTCCATCCCTTCAGTCAGGGTATGGGGGACACTTTTTCCCCCATAGAATGACCAATGTCTTTGAGAGGCACAGGGGGACCAAGGGACAGAAAGGTCAGGTTTCCCCCACAAGGCTACATGGTTCGAAAAGGCAAGAAGGACCCTCACTCTATAACCAGGTGTCAGCACTGGTTTTCATTTTCTCAGAGGGAGCAACTAGAGCACAACAGGCCAAGGGCTCACTGTTAACTGGTGCGAACCAGTGTGAGACTGCAGGATCTTCTCAGTGAGTTATCTCCAAGAAAGTCCCCAGACCTGTGAGGCCCAGTCCATTGCTAGGTGAACAGGTAAGCCAATGTGCTGCATCCATGAGATGGAATAATAGTCGACCATGAAAATGGACCGACCACCAACACGTGCCGAAATGTGGACAAGCTACTGAAACATGATGCTAAATAAAAGCCAGACACCAAAGGTCACATACTACAGAACTCCATTTGCATGAAGCTTCTGGAATGGGTAAGTTCTCAGACTACAATAGCTTGGGTCTAGAATATCACTCAGAGGACCTGTGTTAAAGTGTGGTCCCATCTGGAACTATGAGAAGGTAGTAGTACCTTTAAGAGGTGGAGCCTTATAGCTGGTCCTAGGTCACTGGGGGCGTGGCCTCAACAGAATAATGAGACTCATCTCCTCCTTCCTCCCTCTGTTGCACCCAAGCTGTGAGGAGAATGGGTTTTCAGCCATGATATGCCACCATAAGTCTAAAAGCAACAAAGCCAACCAATCACAGGCTGGATCTTCCAAAACTGTGGGCTAAAATAAATCATCTCTCCTTGTAAGATGAGGGTCTCAGGTGGTTGTCATGGTAACAGAAAGCTGACCAACACAGCTGGGGCTTTGGTAGGTAGAACAGACAGTGCCTGCTCCATGAGAAGGCATTTCCTTGGAATGACAAAAAAATGTCTTAGACACAGATAAATGTATTGAGCAATACTGTGAGTTTTGTGCTAAACACCACTGAATTTACTTAGAATATGGCCAAGGCTTGTTTTTACACACTAAGCAAATTTGATTACAATCTTTCTAGAAGGGCCTGGGATCTTTGCCCTGTCCTAGAGTGGGCCAGGGAACCCTAACAAGGAATTGGTGAGTGGCAGCTCAGACTCATCTACAAGTTGATTTAGCAAAAAACCAGATTCTGGAATGTGGTTCCCGTGTGTGTAAACCAAGGCTCACTATTCACAGAGAAAAGCCTGAGTACGGAGGGGTATCATGGGTGATAGGGGACCCCGAGACAAAGGGCTGCCCCCATCAAGAGCAGGGGATTTGAGGGGTCTTGAGAAACTGTAGTGAGTCCTGGCCATTTCCATCCAAATGCTTAAGGGTTTGAACTGGGGAAAAAGAGGGGGAGGTTAGCCTACAGCCCCTCAGCCTCCTCCACTCTTCTGTTCTACTCCTACCCAGGGCAGATATGGACACTTGGCGCTTTGCTGTTGACTCTGAGCCTAGGAATGCTAAGAGTCTCCCTCTTGTAGTTTGTGGATATATTTTGGGTATTCTGAATTTCTGGACTAATAACCACTTATCAGAGAGTGCATGCCATGTGTGTTCTTTTGTGACTGGGATACCTCACTCAGGATGATATTCTCCAGATCCATCCATTTCCCTAAGAATTTCATAAATTTATTGCTTTTAATAGCTGAGTAGTACTCCATTGTGTAGATGTACCACAGTTTCTGTATCCACTCCTCTGTTGAGGGACATCTGGGTTGTTTCCAGTTTCTGGCTCTTATAAATAAGGCTGTTATGAACATAGTGGAGCATGTGTCCTTGTTACATGTTGGAGCATCTTCTGGGTATATGCCCAGGAGTGGTATAGCTGGGTCCTCTGGTAGTACTATGTCCAATTTCCATAATAACTACCAAATTGATTTCCAGAGTGGTTGTACCAGCTTGCAATCCCACCAGCAATGAAGGAGTGTTCCTCTTTCTCCACAACCTCTCCAGCATCTGCTATCTCCTGAGTTTCTTTATCCTAGCCATTCTGACTGGTGTGACACCTCAGAAGAAGGAAGACCAAAGTGTGGATACTTTGTTCTTTCTTAAAAGGGGGAACAAAATACCCATGGAAGGAGTTGCAGAGACAAACTATGGAGCAGAGACTGAAGGAAGGACAATCCAGAGACTGCTCCACCTGGGAATCCTTCTCATATGCAATCATCAAATCCAGCCACTATTGTGGATACCGGCAAGTGCTGGCTGACTGGAGCCTGATATAGCTGTCTCCTGAGAGGCTCTGACAGTACCCAAACTAATATAGAAGTAGAGGCTCACAGCCATCCATTGGACTGAGTACAGGGTCCCCAATGAAGTAGCTAGAGAAAGGAGCTGAAGGGTTTGCAGCCCCTTAGGACAAACAACAATATGAACTAACTAGTACCCTCAGAGCTCCCAGTGACTAAACCACCAACCAAAGAGTACACATGGTGGGACTCATGGCTCCAGCAGTATGTGTATAGTAGAGGATGGCCAAGTCAGTCATCAGTGGGAGGAGAGGCCCTTTGCCCTGTGAAGGTTCTATGCCCCAGTGTAGGGGAAAGCCAGGGCCAGGTAATGGGAGAGCCTGGGTTGGTGAGCAGAGGGAGGGAACAGTGTTTTTTGTTTTTGTTTTTTCTTTTTTTTCTTTTTCTTTTTATTTATTATTTTTTTTTTTTTTTTGGAGGGGAAACTGGGAAAGGAGCTATCATACAACATGTAAATAAAGAAAATATCTAATAAAAAGCAAATAAAAAAGAAAACAGCTATAAAATGAAATTTACATACAGTAAAAAAAAAAAGTCTCCCTCTAACAAGGATTCCAACCAGCTCTTGTCTCCTGGAGAGAACACAGCAGGAACCTTGGCTAGTCCCTCCAGCCCAGCAAGGCACCAGGTAGAAGTAAACAAGACCTGTGCTGGATAATTGAGAGAGTCTATTTAAGTGAATCTGGAACCAAGAGTCATACTCTAGGCAGGTCTGTGAGTGCATCTACCTTGTTGTTGCCGTTGCTGCTGCCGCTGCTGCTACCACTGCTGCCTCCGAATGCAGCATCTTTATCCTTGCAATATGGACTGAAGGCCAATGGTTCTCCAGCACTCCAGTAGGTTTTCAGGCCCAGCTGGGGATGGAGGCATCCAACCCTGTGAGGTGAAGAGTTCTCAGCCTCTCCCTTGTGCAGATAGGCGTTGTTGCCCTACCCAACCCTATAGCAAAGCCAGTCTAATAAATCCGCTGTGTAGTATATAGTCAATGTGGGAACAGACACAGTCCTGTGTAAATGTGTATTGTTGACATGAACAAGGCCCTGTCAAGGATCATAATGCCTCAAATTCGTGGGAATGGCAAGACTTCCCCCTAGTCTGAGTATAGATGCTAACAGTGTATGCAGAAAGTATTAACCATGGCTCCTCCTCCAAGCTGAGGCTACTCCCCTAAAAAGATCCACTAGCACAATTAGCTAACTTGCCTCCTAGGTCAGCTGTATACAATAAACTTGCCTCCTCATTCTGCTGTATTTAATAAATGAGTCGTTTCCAGAATGCTGGAGTGTCTTCATCCAAACACGTGGCCCAACCCATCCCAGCTTTACTTGTGTCTGTTCATTCTCCATTCCCCTTTGTCCCCCGTCAGACCATCCCCAAAGCTGTGCTTGTCAAAGTAATTTATTCTATTAATTATGCGGGGGGAGGGAGAAGAGTGTACACACACACACACACACACACACACACACACACACACACACACACACACACACCCCACAGGCAAAATGGAGAATGTCTTAAAGGAGGCAGACCAACCGCACATGAGCACAGGCACTAGCCCGGCTTGAGGGAGAAGGCAGAGTCATGTCGCTAGGATCAGCAGTAACATCTGCAGAGCCGATCTGCAGTCTGAGAGACTGCTCTCCAGAGCCCTCCTGGAGCTCTGCCATCTAGAGGTGTTAGACTGAAGTGGATTCCTCCCCTCCAGAGCCCGACTCTTCATCCGCAGCAGTGAGATGGCAATGTCTACTCTCAGAATGGCTGCCCACTAGAGGATTCTGGGATGCAGCCAGGACAAGTCTCAGAATCCCTGAATCCCTGAATTTAGTATAGGGTACAACCTGGAACAGAACAGCTGCCTGGCCAAGAGTGAAGCAAAGCCATGGCTTGAACGCTTTTCCCGGAACACAGTGTGTTGCAAACACAGTCCCCAATTGTTAATTGTATTGAGAAGCAATTAGGATTCATTAAGATCCTATTGATAATCCCTTGATGGCATAAGTAGCTTTATAAGAAAAGGAAGAGAGACCAAGCTAGTGTGTGCTCATCTCTCTCTTCCCCCCACGTATGACGTCATCCACCACCTTGTGATGAAACAGGAAGCCCCTGGACTGAAGCTGAATGGATACCAGTGCTAAGCTCATGCATGCCCAGAACTGTGAAGTAAATATGACTACTCTTTATAAATTACCCTAACTCAAGGCCTTTGCTATAATAACACCAGACCAACATATGAAATAATTCATTTAGTGGTTTTATGGTATAGAATGTTCTGGATGGGTCTGAACTTGCTCCAGGGTTGACTAAGAGCTGCATATAATAACAGCATGGGGGGCCTGGAGAGTCTATGGTCTGGCACTCTGTTCAGACTTGAAGATTGGCCACACCTACCCCAGAGTCCTGGAGCTAACCCAAGAAGCTCTCCGGGAGCTGGCCTTTGTGAGCTCCACTGCCAACAGTAAGCACGGGCTGTGAGGAGCAGCAAGTGTCACCTAACGCGCTCCTCAGAGTCTCCCAACTCCAGCTCTTCACCCAGGCACTGTGTCTAGTACAGTGGCACTCTGTCGAGGTTAGTGCCACCCCCGCCATGCTACCATCCCAAAGGTAGACGAAGAGGTAGGCCAGTGACACAGGTAATCCCAGGTATTGGGGAAGCTAAGACAAGGGAATGCAAGTTCAAGGCCACCTGGACAACTTAGAGAAACTGTCTCAAATTAAGAAATAAGGCCAGGCATAGTGGTATGGACCTTTAATCCAAGCATTTGGGAGGCAGAGGCATATCATGTGGATCTTTGTGAGTCTGTAGCTAGCCTGGTCTACATACCAGATTTCACTCCAGCCAGGGCTATATAGCTACATAGTAAAGGGCAGGTAGCTCAGTGAGAGTGCTTATCTAGTAGAAGTCATGGGTTTGATTCTCAGCACTACAAAAGAGAGAGACAGAGACAGAGACAGAGACAAGAAGGAAGGAAGGAAGGAAGGAAGGAAGGAAGGAAGGAAGGAAGGAAGGAAGGAAGGAAGGAAGGAAGAGATGGATCCAATTTTGATTGTCTGTTCCATAGCCATCCTGGAGAACCATTCACTCCCAGGTAACCACTTTCAAGAACTTGACACAGGGTCCACCATGACAGCCTTCTTCCCAGGTCCTGCTTACATGGGTGACTCTTGAGTCCCTATAAGGAAGGAACAACATTCCCCAGGGGACTTGGGAGAAAGAAAGACATGGGCTACCCAACTCTTCCAGCTGGGAATTGACGCAGAAGAGACACAAACCTGAAGTGTCTCTTAGCCATCTCTAATCCCCATGTCTCCCTATGCCCCTCAGGAGACAGCTGTGTGTCTGTCTGCTATGGCAGGACACACACCACCTAAACCATAACTATCAGTGGAAGCAATGGCCACTCCAGCACACTCGACTTCCTGGCTATGCTCCTTGACCTCAGGTCTCTACAGAAAGGAATATGTAAAGAGAAAAAAGCCAGAAGGATGCCAGAGGCTCCCCAGCCCTGCCAGGTAAGCCTCCATTAGGCCAGGATCGGAAGTTTGTTGGGTTTGTTGCCTGTCCTTCCTTGGCCCAACAGGCTGTGGGGGCCGTTGAGGAGACCCATGTAGACGCACATCCTTTGGTGACACAGCTATATTAAGATCAATTCCATTGTGCAACAAACATTTGAATCACTCACTGAGCCCTAAGTGCTTGGATTTGAATATTCATGAGAAGCTGCCCAGAAATGACTAAAATATATGCATACATGTGTATATATAGTCAGAAAGCAAGACAGCCCTGGGGGTGAAGAATAACAAAAGGCAATTTGCCACTCTGGTGTGAGGGTGCAGCAAGTGTGGGGCTTTGTACAAGATTCATTGAAGATGACTCATTCATTCACCACTGATGTGCAAAGCCAGGGCCACTAGCAGCTCTGCCCACACCATCCCCATAGTCTACCAAAGCCAGAGTCACCAGGACTTCTGCCCACACCATCCCCATAGTCAGCCATAGCCAGAGTCACCAGTACTTCTCCTCACACCATCCCCACAGTCTACCAAAGCCAGAGAGAGTCACCAGGAGTTCTGTCCACCATCCCATAGTCTACCACAGCCAGGGCCAACAGAAGCTTGGTCCACACCACTCCCACAATCTGCACCACAAACCCAAAGGTGACATGTATATATGTGTGTGTATGTGTGTGTGTGTGTGTATACATATATGTATATGTATATACAATACATATATATGTGTGTGTGTGTATATATATATATATATATATATATATATATATATATATATATATGCACTATCTCAGACTCTAGAAGAGACCTCCCAGGCTCAGACTTCATAACCTGACCAGTGCAGAACTAGGAAGGTTCTCAGTCAGGAAAGTACTGAGAGCACAAGAGTGAGCATTTGACTTTAGTCCTCAGCACCCATGTGCAGAGCTGCGTATGGAGGACCAGGTTTGTAATCCTAGCCCTGGGGAGGCAAAGACAAGAGAATCTCTAGGGCTTGCTGGCTAATCAACCAGCCAAATTGGCAAACTCAAGGTCCCAGTGACATATCCCATCTCAAAACAATACAGCAACAATGAAAAGCTGGACAGTGCCTGAGAATACGAAAGTCGTCCTCTGAGCTCCACACATGAACACACACACAGAGGTACATGCAGAGGCACACACAGACAGACAGACAGACACAGTTATATACAGACACATACAAAAACAGACACACATGCACATGCAAACGCACATGCACACACACTGTTGCTTCTGCTCCCTGGAACTGTACAGAAGGACAGACCTGATGGGAACATGAGTCCATGTGAATAGAGAACACTCAGAAATAAATAAAAAAGACTTCCTGGAGATTAAGGGTCATAGCTCCGAAACAAACCAGACAATTAAAGAAAGAGTAAAATGGACAGAGTCGAATTCCGACAATAAAGATGATAAAGTCAAGGACATTCTCCATGGACACAGAGCAGAAGGGGAAAACCACACACTCAAAAATCTCAAAGGTGCCCACAAAGTTAATATACACATACAGTTGATCTTTGGCTTTGAGTAAGACTCCTTGAATTAAAAACAAGAACAGGAAGGAGAGAAAAACAAAGGAAGCAGTCACAAGACCCCACCTTACTGCTAAAGAAAGACTTATGCGTTCAAAGTCCCTTCCAAACAGGGAATGGCAAGGCTTGCTTTTCTCAGTAAAATTTCATGTTCAGAATGAATTACCAGCTTCTAAAGATTCAGAGATTCTAAAATGCCCCAGGAGTGAAACATCAGAAGATTTTGTGAAACGTCTCCCATAAGCTCCTGTGTTTGAACCCCTGGTCTCCACCTGGCTGTAGTATTTTGGAAGACTGTGGCCTACATAGTGGAAGTGGGTCACTCAAGACTTGATCCTGAGGATGACAGGAGCTCTGGGTCCCAGCTCCCTGCTTCCTGTCTGCCAGGATGTGGATGGGCTGTGCTGTAAGCTCCTGCCGTTGTAGAATAAGCCACTCCAGGCACCATGGCTTCCCCTCATGATGGACTGTGCCCTTAAACCATAGCCAAAATAAACATCTCTACCTGGAAGTTGCTTCTGTGAGGTATCTGGTCACAGCATTGAGAAAAATAACAAATACCAACATGCAGAGAAACAAGAAGTCAATCTGATAACCTTGCCCACTGCGTCCTATGATGTAAACATGGGGACTGAATATCTGTGTGCATAGACCTGCCCTGAGAGACACAGTCAAGGACAGATCTCCAGCCAAATGAGCAATAATCCAAGAAAGAGTCAAGAAAGACAAACTAGCTGGGGAAACTAAAAACCTGCCCACCACATCCAAGCACAGGGTGAAAAACTCTGGTTCTTGAGAACACTGGGTGCAAATCCCGTTAGAAATCTAGAAGATTCTACAAGGAACATCTTCCTGAGGAAAAGCTCATCATGTCTAACAATCACTATAGTAACTGGTTACCCCTGGTGGCAAGGAGCAAGCTTGCCAAAACCCTGAATTTATGGCACATGACCGCCCCTGCCACTCAGTGACAAAGGCTATTTCCTTCCTATGTCTGAGATGAGAGATGCTTGTATAATCAAAAGATTTCAAATGCTTGTTATTCGCTTATATTTGTTTGGTCACAGCACAGGTATAACTATAGACCCAGAGTTTTATAACTTGGCATGGCTAGGAGGTGCAGAGGGACCTCTAATCTAACTTCCCAGCAGTGAAAGACAAGAGGTAGTGTCGAGAACTTAAAGTGTGGGAAAACAGAAGTTTAAGCATGTTATATAAAGTAACAGAGGAATTGGAGAGGTAAAATGTTAAATGCACTTGCCAGAGCTGCGGGAAATCTTTATTAGTATAGTGTGCTGAAGTGCCTCCCTTCCCAGTGAGGGAAAAGGCTCTCATCCATTCTCTACCTTCTTACAGAGCACCGACTATGTGACAGACATTGGGCAGTGTGCTCAGGATCCAATGGTAAACAAAATCCTAGTCCCTGTCCTCAAAGACCTGGCAGCCTGCTATGTGAGAGAGCTGCTCACTACATAAGTTAGAAATCATATAAACTAAAATAAAGCTGTAGGTGTGACGAGTGTAGATGGAAAGACATGGGGTCCAACAATGGCAGAAGCCAGAAGCCAGCTTACCTGGCAATCAGGGAAAGAGTGACCTGGCTAAAACCAGACCAAAGAGATAAAGAAAGCCCCTCCTCCAAGGAAGGACCAGCAACAAAAGCTCTGGGGTCAAAAGAGAGAGGTCAAGCAGTAGGATGGGGGCAGAGAACTAGAAAGCCTAGGTCCTGGAAGATAGAGTACAAGGGACCAAAGCCTAGGTCCTGGAAGATAGAGTGCAAGGGACCAAACAGTAGAGATGGGACCTGGGAGGTAGATAACAGGAGCCGCAGGGGCTGGGGCACGATTTCAGTCTAAAAGCATGGGAGTCATGGCAGTCTTCTACATAAATGGATAGAATAAAGTGAAGGTTCCCAGTTCATTCTATGAAGCCAGCACAACCGAGAGCAACTCCAGAAAACATGGCCTTGCTAAGCAAGAAAACCAGAATTAGCCAGTCTCACTTGTCAATGTCTGGGAAACAATATTAAGTTTAAAAATGTTTTATTAGCAAGTGGAGTCTAGGAATGGATTAAGAGAAAATAGCATTTTATGACCATACAGGTTTCAGTCCCAAAGTGCAAGGACACATAAACATTAGGTCATTTAATCATTATATCTCAATAGGGACATATTAAAGAAACAGAAGCATATGAGTTTTGAAGGGACTCTGGCCAACTTGAGTGTTGAAAGCATGGTGCTGGCAGGCCTTGCCCTTCTCCTCCATTCCCTCTGCCTCGCTAGAAAGCATAGGTTACATTCCTAAAGCTAGCCACCGAGGTCTGTTCCCTTATTTGGCCACTTCCTCCTCCTGAGGCTGACTATCAAGGTCTAGTTATCAAAGTATTGAAGCCCAGCAATCAAAAGACCCCCACCTTAGTTCACCTAATTAACATTCCCAATGAAAATTAAATATCCCATCATAACATGGAGCTTCCCCTTTTACCTTTATAAATGGCCATTTCCTATGGGCCTTGTCTGTCTCCTCCTGAGAGGCAATCCTTTGTCCCCCTCTGGAACAAATATCCCTTCCCCTCCCATTTATTCCTTTCCCTTCTCCCTCATCCTCTATCTCCTGCCTTTGTCTCTTATTCCCTGCCCTTTGTCCCTTTGAGGCAAATAAGTCTCTTCTGTGCCAAGAACTTGGTCTCGGGGGTCCTGAGCCAATACTTCTCCTTACGATTTTGACAAGGTTTGCAATGCCGAAAAAGCATTCACGGGATATAGATGTTCAGTCCTTCTTTTAAACTACTAGGAAGCCAGCAAGAGAATGCTAGGCTCTTGTCTTGATGAAGGCTTTCTACCAACAGGCCCTGACTCACCAGGGAAAGGCTATAGAGGACCATATAGGACCCAAGGTGCCCACCCACACCATCATGAGGCAAAATGGGGCTTAATTACAAAAGCAAAGATGAAGAAAAGGAGGAGGAGGAAGAAAGAAAGAAAGAAGAAAGGAAAGAAAGAAAGAAAGAAAGAGGAAAGGAAAGAGAGAAAGAAAGAAAGAAAGAAAGAAAGAAAGAAAGAAAGAAAGAAAGAGAGAAAGAAAGAAAAAAAGGAAAAAAGAAAGAAAGAGCTGTTCCTTGTGAAATCACTAAGTGAAAGAAAAGCAACTGAAGAATCTTGAATGCTAAGATGGATCCAGCAAGGCTCTGGTTCCCAGTGGGCCAACCATAGCAGCCACAGCAGCACCAGAACCTGCTACGAATGGCTGGGTCTCAGGCTGTCCCAGGCCCCCTTGTCTGGCTGTGGAACAGAATGGAGCATTGACATAGGGTGATGGTTAATATTGTCAGCCTGATGGGGTCTAGAGTTTCCCAGGAGACAAGCCTCTGTCTGTGAGGAGGTCTCTAGATTGACTAACTGAGGTGAGAAGTCCCACCCTGAAGGTAAGCAGTGCCCTTTCATGGGCTGAGCACCAGCATTTCTCTCTCTCTCTCTCTGTCTCTCTGTCTCTGTCTCTCTGTCTCTGTCTCTCTGTCTCTGTCTCTCTGTCTCTCTCTCTGTCTCTCTGTCTCTGTCTCTCTGTCTCTCTCTCTGTCTCTGTCTCTCTGTCTCTGTCTGTCTGTCTGTCTGTCTGTCTGTCTGTCTCTCTCTCTCTCTCTCTCTCTCTCTCTCTCTCTCTCTCTCTCTCTCTGCTTCCTGGCTACAAGGTGACCAGCTGCCTCACACCCCTGCCTCCACATGTACAGGTGAGATGGTCCACTGGGTAAGAGTACTTACCATGATCCCAAAAGGACTTGAATTCAAGCCCCGCCCCCTGCCCCACCCCAATGTAAAAGCCAGCCATGATGGAGCATGCCTGTAGCTGCAGAGTCAGGGAGAGGAGATACACAGGAACGAGCTCTGAAACTGTGTGCTTTTAACTTCTAAAGGACTTTTTCAGTGTATAGGGACTTTAAAGTTGTCATCCCTGGATAGAGCATGAGAACAAATGTCACTGGCTACCAATAATCAAAGGCCAGAATGCTAACCACCTGGCCATGCAGAGTGCCCTACAGTAAAGAACAATTAGGCCCAAAGTGTCCACAGTGCTGATGCTGAGGACCTGAGTTCCAAGAACCACATGGTAATGACCATGTAGAGAGCTGGAGAGGAGGGTGGTGTAGACAGACTATGCATTCTGAGACATATTCTAAAGATCAGATAGGTTCCCCCAGAGCAACTGAGATCCTAGGAAAGCTTGGCATTTCTGATGGGGCTTCCTGGCTTCAGAATGGACAAGCAAGAAATAAAGTTTCTCTGCTGGGGTTCTGCAGGTTCTGGGGGTACCAGAGATCTCCAACCAGAAGAGACATTGGTTCTTCTCTACTGAGTTTCAGAAAGACTGACAGGGTAGCACAGACAATGTCTGGTACACACTTGCAAGAGCTTCTCATATCCCCTGATTGCACTGATCTTGCTGGAGGCAGCCTGGTATGTGTACCACACATCACCAGTCACAGCAGCTGGAAGCCCATTTCCTGTCCCCTGGGCCTCAGAACTGTTGGACTGGAATGATCCAGGTATGGTGGCCTCCATGGAGCTCCTTTTTCTGGGCATCAGCTCTGTCTCTCTCATCAAACCATAGCTCACCATAGGCTTAATGTTTCACTCACTCAACAAGCACTCAGCCCCAGGCAAGACTGGGTTTAGGGTTTCTTCCAGTCTATTCCATGGTGTGTGTGGGGTATGTTACTCTCTGCGCTCTATAGATGGTTACTTATTGTGGTGGTTTGAATATGAATGGCCCCCATAGGCTCACATATTTGAATGCTTAGTCATCAGGGAATGACACTACTTGAGAAGGATTAGGAGGTGTGGCCATGTTGGAGGAAGTGTGTCACTGGAGGTGGGCTTTGAGGTTTCAAAAGCTCAAGCCAGACCCAGTGTCTCTGTGTCTCTCTCTTCCTGCTGCCTGCGGATCCTGATGTAGAACTCTCAGCCCCTTCTCCAGCACTGTGTATGTCTTCCTGTGTGCCACCACACTTCCCACCATGATGACAATGTACTAAACTTCTGAACTGTAAGCCAGCCCCAGTTAAATGCTTTATTTCCTAACAGTTGTTGTAGTCATGATGTCTCTTCACAGCAATAAAACACTAAGTAAGTGCTGATTACTTGGTCGTTGTTTGTTTGGTAAAGGGTAGAGTTAGACAATAACAAGTCAATGAAACAGGTGCTTGAGAGGTGATGACAGCTTCCTGGGGGAGGTGACTCAGCATCTGTACCTAAAAGCATAACCAGGTGAGGGTAGAGCATCTGCCACCTTTGTGCTGCTGAGAGGTGCATGGCAAGGCTGAGTGAAGTCAGCTGCCTCCTCCACAGTTCTCTGAGATACCAGCATCCTCCTTGCTGTATCCTCTGCTACTGCAATGACTGCCCTAGGAGCCTGGCCTGCTTCACAAAAGACACAGGAGCCTATAGGGACAATGAATATCTGCTGGGAACAAATTCTTAACTAAAATTTATTTAGATAGAAAACTGATAATGGTATCTACTAACAAAGACTATGAAACTGGAATAAGGAGTAGTGAAGGGAAAGGTGTCAGTCTTAGAAGCCAGTGACACAACCCATCTGATGGCAATCTGACAGCCATGGGGGTGTTACTCTCAAATGCAGGCTGAGGGGGGACTCTACAGCCATATGGGAGGACAACCATCAGGGAGGATTCCCAGAGGATGGATCAGGATCAGCAGAGACAGTAGACTGGGGACATTTTCCCGAACAGCAGCAGTGAAAGCTACTTGGCTATTTTCCAAATAGTCCTTCCTGACCAGGGAACATAGGAAGTGTCCCAGGCCAGGGATAACTTGATTGAATATTTTCTAAATGTGAGTTCTTAACTGTTCTTTCTCTTAAAGGTGTGCAAGGGGCATATGGGTTTGTAGGCTCAGTCTATGAGCTTGGTGTTCAGACATGATGGTTCAGGGGCCATTCATGGGGACTTTCACTAGATTTGGTGTCTGACATACAGAGAAATAAAATAGATGCTATAATGAACACCCAAATTCCCCTAAACTGAATGTAACAATTCCTAGCATTTACTGACTGTTCCTTGCTAGACCTTTGAGACAGTAAGTGTCAGAAGTGCATACATACATGCATTCCCCTTGAAGATTTCAACACTGCTCTCCAAAACTAAAGTGAGGGGATCTTCATAGGTGTTCTGGGATTTTGGTACCTAACAGTGTCCTTGGGGCACCAGGCCTGTCCTAAGTCCTTCCCTACTCCTGCTGTAGGACTCAGTACTGATCAGGAATACGCTCACATATGGCCATGCTCTTGCCAAGGTCCCAGGAGCTCCACGATGTCTGTCCACTCATTGACAACCATCTGACCTGGTTGCCCCCTAAGGCTTTGTGGGGAGGGATGCCAACTCCCACCCCAACACAGGCATGAGAGTCAGACTATGAGGGTGTTCAAATGCCTTTCCTGGGCAGAGTGACCCACGCCGGGCAGAGGAGGGGACTCTGCAACCTAAACCCAGCTGCTGACAACATTGGTGCTGCTGCTTCTGTTTCTCAGGGGCTTCACTTCAGAGCGAGGGGAGTCACTTAGAGGAGGGAGCACAATGAGTGTGTAACACATCCAGGAGACAGGAAGGGACACTAACCTTTCAGACCCTCCACTGTAGCCCTTTCTTGCTTCTCTGGGAGTCCAATTCCTTCCATGGAATGTTTTGAAACAAGAGAATAGAGGGTGACTTCCTGCCCCTTGCACAAGCTCAGGCCAGTAACCCCAGAAACAGAAAAGGCTGAGCTGACAGAGCAACCAGGAGGTCCTAGCCTTACCTCATGTAGCTCAGATCACCCTAAAGCCCAGTCACTGTCCCCTGCCTCAAGTCTCAGCCCTCAGGCTCAATGCTGGAGCCCCCACCTGTATGCAACACTCCTGTCCTCCAGTTGGTCAGCTCAGAAGGACCCTTGGGGCCTCCTGTCCTTAAGTTCCGTGGCCTCAGGAACAGAATGCTGTGGGCACTTCTCAGGATGGAGGATAGGTCTGCCTGTGGCCCAGTGCTAGAAGCCAAGTTCTCAGGGAGAGGAGAGAACCAGATGTGGAGGCAGTTGCTTCATGGATTTCTTCCTTTCCTTCTGTGGGAAGGGATACACACACACACACACACACACACACACACACACACACACACACACGGACACACGGACACAGACACATGGGGGGAGACAGACAGATAGACAAACACACACATAGACTCACATATACATAGATACACAGAGGTACATAAAGAGACACACACAAAGAAACACAAATATGCCCATATACACATACATATATGAACACAGACATATACATACATGGACAGAGATACAAACACATCCAGACACACAGACACACACACATACACGCAGAGACACACACACACACACACACATGTACAAACAGATACACATGTACAGATACACATGCACAAACACACAAAGACACACACTGAGATAAACATATACACAGAGACATACACAGACACACAAATACACATACACACAGTATTGTACACTCAACATGTGCTGTCTGGTAAGGTGGATCCCTCACACTGGCTATGAATATTAGTCTCTAAAAAGCCAAGAGGTCTCTGTAGAGGTTGGAGATGACCCAGTCAATGTGTATGGAGTGCTTGCTGTGTGAATGGTGAGCCCGTGCTGAGCTTCGCCACACTGTGGGAAACTGTTAGAGAGGCTGTGTTTTCTGGTGTATTGACAGAACCTCTAACTCACTTGGTGAGGCCCCTATCTGCAACCATCAGTGGATGGGGTGGGGTGGGGATGGGCTGCGTAATAAGTAACATAGAGACCTAATTGGGAGGGGGCCAGTTCCCACAGCTACCATAGCTTTGTGGTGCCAAGAGCCACACTACGTTCCCACATTGTCTCCTTCACGTGGAGAGATGTGGGTGAACCCTGGAGTTTCCACAGCATGAATTCTGTTCCACTCCACCAGGAGGGCACACAGGGGCAGTGTTACCTCTGAGAAAGGAAGGTGGCCAGCAAGGGAGTGAATACAAAGATAGAAATCTGATTGATGAACAGGGACAGAACTCCTTCTGACGAGCAGGAAAGTGCTGAGGACAACAGGGGCCTCTGGTGTACAGGCTGAGTGACAAGCCATACACAGGGGTAGGTGACAAGCATAGTGTAGTAGAGAGAGTAAGAGATGAGGATGAGATGTACTATGCAGCCATGCCACGGAGAGAACCATGATAGGCTCATCAGCTCCTCTTCACCTTGTAGTTGGGGAGACACGGAAAGAAGCAAAGCAGACTGGCTTGCACCCCAATTCTCACACAAGAGCAGAGTGGGCAGCAGTTAGCGTCCTCAAGGATTACCTGAAGTTTATCAAGTTTACCTGAAGCCTAATTGCCAGGGTCTCTGGCTGGCCCTCTTCTGGGTCCTATAGTTCAACACCAGGATGCACTTACACTGCTAAGGCTGGCAAGGAGCTAGACAGCCAGGGAGCTGGCATGGAGAATGGTGCTCATCGTGGCTGGTCAGCTGTGCACTAGCAGAAGCTGGGCATGTGTGCAAATGTTTATGCCTCCCCAAGTCTGAGCTGTCACTGTGTCTTCCCAGCCATGCTTTTGATAATGACAGTGGTCCTGGTATGGCCTGGAGTGTCTGGAGAAATATCCTACCAGTGCACTGTTATCTACTATAGTCAAGCCCATGTGGGAAGGAACTGTGCTGAATGAGAGGTCAGCAATGGTGGCTGTAGACTTTGGTCCCCTCAGGAGGCAAGTCTTCCTAGACTATGCAGTTATTTGGTCCACACAGATGGCTTCTCTGTAACTGTGTGACCATAGACAATTTCCTGTCACTTCAGCCAGGAAGGGGGTAAGGAATGGCTCACATCTTCCAGCTGTGGTTCAGTACCTACTTCTGCCATTAGTACCAGCCTGTGGCTTCTCCCCTTTGGACCTCAGTTCCTCCATTTGTGAAGCTGAAGCTAACTCATTCATTAGAAGAGTTATAGACAGCCCCTGAGCCTGGATGTCTGAAAGCCTCACAACAAAAGTAATAACCAAGTATAGAGTCTCCAGTTCTTGGGTGGTCTCTCCTGATTGAAAGCTCACTCCATTCCTATAGCTATGCCTTGGGCTGCTGCAGGCACAGGAAAGACTTTGTGTATGTTGTGGGGTGGGGTGCGGCTTTCCACCTTGGATATATGGGTGTCAGTGAAATCCTTACTCTGATGGTAAAAATGTGCTGCCAGGCACACCATGCGCAGAGCTGTCTTCCCACAGGCGACAGGTGGGAGGCCTCTGGAAGCAGTGTTTCTCATCTCCCCAGAGGAAACCTGCGACATCAAATCATTCTGGTGGGGAGGAGACAGGCAGCCTTTTCCCACAGAGGAAAGCGAGAGCTGGGTCTTGCAAGCAGAGGGGTCTGTGATCTGGTGGCTGTCACAAAGGCTATTGCTAGTGTCTTACCTGCCTCAACAACTCTCACCAGGGAACAAATATCTCAGATTATGCTAATTATTTTATGAGATACATCCAGACTGAGGCTGTAGCTCCTTGCACGTGGTCAGGACAGAACCTGAATGCCACATGGCCACATATCTGCCCAGAGCAGCTTACCAAAGGATATATACTGACCTTTTTTCTTACCTTATAAAACACCACCACTAAAAGCCAACCCACCACTTAACAAAGTGAAGCCTTCCAGAGACTGGTTGACACCATCCTTTACCTTATTAGGAAGCTGGGCCAGCCCTGAGGTGGGGTCTTGGGGCCCTGGGCTCTGGTCAAAGCTGCTGGGTGAGGGTAGAGTGAGGAATGGCTGGCCCATGTTCAGATGAATGAGTCAGCTGAAGGTTTTGGTTGGTTCCTACTACCATCACCAGCCCGTGGCTTCAGTTTTCTGGGCCTCAGTTTCCCCAACTATAAGATAGACTGACTAGTTTACTTCCTTGTTATTTACAGACCAAACAAAGCATTTTGTATGTCACCACATGTCCTTTCCTTGGGGAAAGCACATAGAAATTAATTCATATTTACACACAGACACAACTCCACTCTAAATGGCACAACTGAGCACTCTCAGTGTTAACAGAAGCAGAACAAAGGTATCCCTGTGATTTGTTCATGAGTGGCTCAAAGATGTCAATTTAGAGCCACCATTCCTATGTACGAAAATATTCAACAATACCTTGTTTTTCAGTTAATATAGACCTTCTGCAACCTCCAAAACATTCTCTTGTTCTTAACAGATGTGGGTAATGCTTGATGCCCACATAGAAAAAGAAGCAAGTCAAATAACTTGCTCAGAAGAGAGATGTGAGCTGACAGTGGCTAGGAGTCAGGAAGATGGAGGAGAGAGGCAAGCCTGAAGTGCAGGGATGAGGCTGAAAGAGAAGCCAGGAATTTTCAGGAGTAAAGGAAATGGGGAGCTGAGAGCCTGTGATACAGTAAGGACCCAGATAAAAAGGACTTTCTCCTGTAATTCCTTCCCTACCCCCACTCCCTGGAGCCATCAGCACCCAAAGTTCCTAGGGAATTCTTGGTTATTCTTCTGGAAGGGTTCTTGGGCAGCCCTGGAAGCTACCTTAGATGTCTCTTCCAGCCCAGGGCAAACTTCCTCTGTAAGGGCCAGAGAGGAAGTCACTCAGGTTCTGTGGGCCATCTGGTCTACCTCAACTCCTCGGCTGTGTCTTATACCTCCTTAGCCATCACGACCAATCCCAGAATACACAAACAGGCAGGTTAGTTCCAATAACACTTTATTTATGGACAACAAATTTTGAATGTAAAGTACTATTCACGATTCACAAAATGTTATTCCTTTGAGTATTTTTTTTTCTTTAACCATTTAAAAATATAAAACCTATTCTAAAGTCACTTGTGCAAAAACAGGTGGTCCACCAGGTCTGGCTACAGTTTACAGGTTTATTCTGATAGTTAAAAGCTATTCTGTGGACTACTAGTCCCAGGGTCCAGCTGCACCTGGAAGCTTGTTGAGAAAGAATACCTTTTTTTTCAGCTCTATAGATACAAACCCCGGATTTAACCCAATCACCATGACTCATGTGTACTTTAAGTTATAAAAGTACTGACAATGAAGGGTCATCTCAGACATTCTAATTTCATAGCAATGGGGTGTAGCCGAGACACCAAGCTTTCAAAACTCCATACCCAATCCCTGTTTGTTCTAAGGTACAAGTTTTCAAGTACTCGAAACCCAGAGATCTCCTAGGGACTGTCCTGGCTCTCAGAACATATAGACCACTCCTCTGTGACAAAGCAATCACTGCATAAGGATCACTATCAGTCACTCAGTCCCCCTGGGACCAGTGTCCCACTGGATCCTAGGCTGTGGAGATCTCACAGATGGCTCACTTCTCTGGGCTTGGTCTTCTATTCCTGAACGAGCAAAAGATGCTTCGGAGCTCTGACTACTCTTCCCTGTAATTCCCCACCTCCATCTCCAGTACCACTGCCCCAGAAGGGAGGGGACACAGGAAGATGGCCTTCTGCCCCAAGGTCACTCAGCTTTCTTTAAACCCTGAGCTTCTCCCTCTTTCTGGGGCTCTGAGTCCTAGGATATGGTTCCCTATATCCTAGCTTCCCAAAGATTCTGCGTAAAGGGGACAAACAAAGGCAAGCTAACCTTTCAGTAAATCTCCTGTGCCCCAATAATTCACATACCCTAGTAGTCCCTGCCCTCCCTTATCTAAAATCTCTACTTCCTCAGACCCCAACTTCTTCCTCTGCCTTTGATAGTGCCAGGACCTGGTGTCAGTATGGAGAAATGTGAAGAGCAAGCATATACCAGTTTGGAGCAACCAGTGCCTTAGCCAGCTTGACCAGAAGTACTAAAGACCTTTAAGGTCCTAAGTGAGAAGGCCGGAGGGACACGGGGCAGTCCTTGTGTCCCCTCAGATGGCCACTAATATCACTGCTACATGGGCCCTCTATGCCAGGACTAATCCTGAGTATCTTAACAATGAAGCCAGGAAGTGAGCCTGCACCCTGAAGATAGAACCTCGACTCTCAAGACTTCTCCCTCCAAATAACAACCTCCTACCTCCCAGAGATGTTGCCGTAAGAATCAGAAGCCTAAACCTTGGAAATTCTGGAAAGGCAGACTTAGAAGGTGCCCTGAAAAATCAGCCCTCTTCATACTTCTGGGCTCAGGGAAGAGAAAAGAGCCACCCAGAGTGGAGGCAGATAGAAGACACCTCTATCCCTCCCTTTCTACCGTCTACCTCCTACTTCAGCACAGCATTCCTTCCTTGGTGCCCCCACGGCTGGGATAGGGGGCTGGGCTGAAGAACAAGGCTCCACAGCTCCTAGAAGGTAGAAAACCCCAAAGGGTTAGGCCCACAGACCCAGCTTAGCCTTTGGCCAAGAGCAGCACTATAGTCTCGTGCTCGTCCTTTAACTACCCTTGTGCCTAGCCAGCTCAGACCAGCAGAGACCCCAATGGACAGGTATATAACTCTCCCCTTCCCAGCCTAGAATGATAGAAACAGCTGTGACTGCTTCCCCTTCAATAAAGGACTGAGCCATCCTAATGCCAGCAGCGGAACTAAGAGCTGGGATTCTCCTCTGAGGTCCTCCTGACACACAAATCACTGAGGAATTTGAACCTTCCCTTATAAGACCCCCCCCAAAAGGCCTCTGCCCCTATACAGCCTGTTGTTGGAGAGACCTCATGGGGACAATCAGAACCATGGCTGAATTTCTCCTCTGTTGTGATCCTGAGCCTCAGTTTTTTTTACCTGTAAAATGGGGATGTCAGTCTACCAGAGTAGCTGGAAAGGAAAAAGGGGATGTGAAAAGGGCTACTCCACAGGTGACAACTGTGAGTTAGCTGCCCCACAATGGCCTCTGTCACCTCTCCTTCCTCCCTAAGCCTCAGAGAGCCAGCTTTCCCACAGAAGGAAGCAGGAGAGTGTCTCCTGGAATGTGGCAAGGCGCCTTGGAGCTGAACCCTGCCTTGCAGCCCTTCTTTAATTAGCTCTCCACTAAAAATAGCTACCCCCCACTCCCTCTGGAGCTGCACACCTCCTTCCTGGCCTGGCGCTGGGGTGTGCAGTAGTCACTCTTGGGGTAACCAGCCTGAGACAACCACAGCATGGAGGACATGCTGAACAGGAAGTTTTATTGAGGGGGACATAGAAGCAGATGTGGGCTCACGGGAGGTCATTCTGATAGCCCCAAGTGGCCCTGTGGCTCCTGCACTCCCCACACCTCCTGCTCCTGGACAGCTGGCACCCAAGGAGTCTTACCCAGTCTTGGCAAAGGTCTGCTCAGGGGAGGGCTGGAAGACACAAACAGCTCCTCAGAAACCACAGACAAGCCTAGTGACATGTCTACCCAATGGTTTGTCCATCCACAGCCCGGTCCATCCCTGCCAGGGAGCCCAGCTATCACTTGCAGCTCTGTAGCCGGGTCCTATGATGCTTCTCTTCTGTCAGCAGGGGAATGAAGGTATCGCTGTGCGAGAGCTTCAGCCGGCTACCCCAGCTTGGCCCCTCCCTGGCGGCAGGCTCTGGGGGCAGGGTGTCCAGGTCGCTGCGAGAGCCCCCGGGCTTGCCTTCTGCACTGCTGGAGTTGAGCTCCATCAGCTCCAGCTCGTGCTTGGCTGCGGTCTCCAGAACACGTTGTTTGTTGTAGTACCTGACAAAGTTGTTAATGATGGGATGAATGGGCAGGGCAATGGCAATTACTCCACACAAAAAGCTGATGGCCGCGTTGAGCTTGCCCAGAGTGGTCTTGGGGTAGATGTCACCATAGCCCACTGTGGTCATGGTGATGATAGCCCACCAGAAAGACTGGGGGATGCTCTTGAACAGAGTTTCAGGGTGGCTCTGCTCCATAGTGTAGCCTAGTGCGGAAAAGACGAAGATGCCCACGGCCAGGTACATAAGCAATAGCCCCAGTTCCTTGAAACTGCGCTTGAGGGCGTAGGTGAGGGTCTGCAGGCCGGAGGAATGACGGGCCAGCTTGAAGATGCGTGCGATGCGCATAATCCTCAGGGCCTGCACAGCCTGCTGCACGTTGGTCAGCTCCATCATTCTTGCGCCCAGGTGAGTGAGTGTGAGGCTCACATAGAAGGGGAGAATGGCCAGCACATCCACGATGTTCATGAAGGACAGGGCAAAGTGCAGCTTGTTGGGCGATGAGAAGAGGCGCAGCAGGTACTCCAGAGTGAACCAGCCGATGCAAGCCGTCTCCACGTTCTCCAGCGTCGGGTGCTCCACGCGATTGCCTTCCGAGTCCACCACTTGCAGTTCGGGTATGGTGCCCATACACATGACCACGGAGGAGACAAGGATGAGCAGGAAGGACAGAACCGCTACCACCCGCGCAGGGCACGAAGACTCCGGCTTCTCCAGGAACTTCCAGACACACTTCTGGCAGCGGCGCCAGCGGCCCTCGGCAGCATCTACACCCAGGTCGTCCAAGATGAGCTGCACCCTGCGCGCGATCTCCTCCAGCTCCTCGCGCTTCTCACTCAGATGGCTCTTGCAACAGTCATCCAGGAATTTGAGGTCCACCTTCCAAAAGTCCATCTCGTTCTTGAAGCAGATGGGGCAGATGCCCTTCTTCATGTGGACCTCCCCGAAATAGTATACCTCAATGACACACTTGAACGCGTCCGGGTCCCGGTCAAAGTAGAATTCGCGCTTGCCTGGATCGTAATCGTCGCACAGAGAGAAGATGGTGTCGTAGCCCCCCGCCAAGCAGTTGATGAGCTCTGCCAGCCTGGTCTCGGGGTACTGGCTGAGCAGGTCTCCGTAGAGCACCTGCCGCACGCCCCCCACATTTACCACGATCTCAATGTCGTCGCCTGCCACGGAGTCCTGGCTGCCTGGCTCCGGGAGACTTTGCTCGGCAGATGCGTCCATGCTCCCAGCGGGTTCGTTTGCAAGCCCCGCTTCCATGAGCCCTGCCGCAGCTGCTGCCAATGCGAGGCCCTCGGGGACAACAACCACCTGCCGGGAAAGGCACTCACAGCGGGCGGCCGCAGGCTAGGGCGCGCCGCAAGGGAGCCATGCACCCAGTGGCGGGGCTGCACGCGGGCATCCAGGAGTGCTGCAGGGAACTCTGCGGCCGGTGGCCACCAATGTTGGGGACACTCACCCACGGGCTCCTTCAGCTCGGTCCAGGACAGGACGAGGTTCTCGCAGGCAGCGTCCTCTTTCGCCGGATGAGCGGCGGCGGCGGGTCAGCCCCAGAGCTGGGCGATCCGGGCTGTACAGAGAGCTAACTTAGACTGGCTTTGCCGGAGCGGGTCCGAAACACAATAGGAATTCCAGCCTGACGTCAAACGCTTTGCTACTGTACCCTCTTCTGGTGAGATTTCGCACCGCACGCGCGCTGCAGCTGCCCAGGAACGAGTTAACCCTTGGGCAGACCTGCACAGCTGCCACCACCGTGCCACCACCGGCGCCAACCTCTGCGGGCTCAGAGATTAGGACTGAGAGCTTTAAGGCCACCCTGGCTCCTGCGCGGCTAGGTGAGAGGGGAAAGAGGACCTCTGTCTGTTGCTCACCAAGTCCCTCAAGGGGCAGTGGCACACTCCTTGGGCACGTTCCTTCTGCCCTAGACTTTGTCAGTAGATCCTGGAAGGGTCCCTGACACTCCAGAGCACTGCCCTCCTGGTGGCGTGAGCTTGTCCTCTACTCCTAGAACTTGTCCCCAGCCTTCACAATAAAGAGAAAATTGCTTCAGGTCACAAGATGAAAAGGGAGGAGAGCTTAACCCAGGGTTTTTCTGCTAGCCTAGCTGCTAGTTTCCAGCAGGCCAACATCAGCACCTTTAGCTCCCAGAGCCCTGGATTCCGATGGCCCCTGTGCCCATAATCCCTCTACTATGAGGGAATTCAGTTCTTCCAGTTGGATGTCCCTATACTCCCTCTCATCTTTCCTGAGGCACATAACATCTCTGGTTCAGATCCAGGTTCTTAACCAGCATTATCAACCCTGGATCTAGCTATGGCCTGGAACTGGGTTTAAAAACCTAAGCTGGGCCAGGATGTAGCTCAGTTGGTAGAGTCCTTTGCCTAGCACACACAAGGCCCTGTGTTTGCTCTCCCGTACCACATAAACTGGGCTTAGGGGGTGGGTGGGTGGGGCACAGGGGTGCTTGTCTATGATCCAAGCTTCCTCTCACTTAGGAAAGAGAGACAAGATCAGACAGAGTTGGAAGCTCTCCTGGGCTAGGGATTCTCTCATACACACACACACACACACACGCACACACACATACAGAGTTGGAGAGGTGAACAGGCAGAGCCAGTAAGAGGGGTGAATAGGACAGCGAAGCTCTTCTATTTGATTGTGTGGTAGCAGACATGTCATTCACATCTGTCAACATTCACAGAATGCACAAAAGCAAGAGGGGGACCTAAAGGACACTATGGCCGTGTGGGTGATTACGGATGCTCTGTCCCTGAAATTTCCTCAGCTGTGACAAGCTTTCCACTCCCACAGGGATGTTCATCATGGAGGGGAGGTGCTGATTGTTGGGGGAAGCTATAGAGATGGGGATCTGGGAAATTGCATTTTTCTGTACAAATGTTCTGTGACTCTAAAACTGCTCGTTGAAAAAGACTATTAAAATGTATTCTGTAAGGTGGATTTCTTAGCCGCTCAAGACCATGCCTGTTCATGAATCATGAAACTGGTACACTGGGCCACTAGCAGTATTTTCTTTAATGAGATGATATAAAAACTGGATGCACTAGAGTACAGCACACAAAGTATTATTGGGGAAATATCTTAGTAATTTTGACTTTATTTCCATTTAGGAAATTGAGGATGAGAAAGGTCAGATGTCAATAATAATTAACACTAATATAAGAGCACTGTACACCTAGCACTCTGGGTGCCATATATATATATATATATATATATATATATATATATATATATATATATATACACACACACACACACACACACACACACATATATATACTCAGTCCCCAGCTGTTTCTGAGAAAGTAAGACATCAAGTAACTGCCACCATCACCCACTGTACTTGGGATTCAGGATGCTAGACTCCAAGGCCCCTCTCCTTGATAGGCAGCCCACCATCTCCACACCCTTGGGTCCATATTGTCTGTGCACTCCAGAGCCCTCTCCTGTACTCACATGTTCAAATATTTACTGAGGTTCTGTGCATGTACACATGCCATACCCACCCTAGGTAAAGATAGAATTCGTAATCTACTGGAGATATAGATAGAAACATAGATAGGTAAATAGATGTGTGTATGTGTGTATTATATATACATATATAATACATGTATATATAAACAAGGATATCTAGATAGATAGATAGATAGATAGATAGACAGACATAACAACTATAGTTAGGGCATAACAAGAGAGGGAAGAATTATGGGGTGATGCTTCCCGAGTTCCCCCAGAAGCAATGCTGGCAGGATGTTGCTGGTTGGAAGAGGGAGTTGTAAAAGCAAGGTATTAGGGCCTGGGATCATACCACAAGTAGCAGAGTGCTTGCCTAGCATCTAGGAAGCCTGAGTTCCACCCTCAACAGGGCATGAAAGTTGGATATGGTAGAGACAGGAGGATCAGGAGTTCAAGACTATCTTTGGCTGAGTAGTGGATTTGAAGCCAGCCTAGGATACAGTGCACCCTGTCTCAAAAAACAAACAAAGCCCACGGTGTTCAGTGTTCCTGTGGATGGATGTCTCAGTGCCTGATGGAACCTCAGCCACCACCCTAGGTACCATCGCTGTGTGTGGGTGTTTTAAGCATGTTAAGGTTTGTAGACACCTCTCTAGCACAGAAGGGATTAGGTGTTAAAATTATTCTCCAGGTTTAATTAATGTACAGTGGTGACTGAGGCATTGTGTTCTTATAAACCCCAAGAAAAGGACATGGGCAGGGCAAATGCAGGCTTGACCAGGCAGGGCAAATGCAGGCTTGACCAGGCAGGGCTGGGAACAAGAAGAAAGTGGGAGCCTTCCCTGGGGTCTCCAGAGGAAAATCAAGGCAGGACAGAAGAGAGAACTTAGGCCTAGGGAGCTGAAGTCCTCTGGCAGGCTCTGGGTAAGGATGGTCTCTACTGTTTTGGGACCTGGGTCTGGGATGATTTAGGGCAGGGGAAATACCTGTCCTATGCCAATTTGGCCAAATATGCCAATGCTGTGGAGATTTACTTAAGAGGAGGGTAGGATAGAGCCTGGAACTGAATTGGTCATCCCCACTGGAACGAATCAAAGAGTGGACTAGCCCTGCAGGGACAATCTCTTCTCAGGCTTTGTGGCCATAGATGCCATAGCAGAGACCATGGAGTAACACTGCTCATTGGCCTGCTCTCCATGGCTTCCTCCGGTTCCTTTTTATGCAACCCAGGACCAGCCAACTGTCCCTGGGTAGCATCACCCACAGTGGACTGGGCCCTTCTACACCAATCAAGAAAAGGTCCCTGCAGACTTGCCTATAGGTCAATCTGGTGGAGACATTTTCTCAGTTGAGGTCCCTTCTTCCTCAGTGACCCTGGCTTTGTGGAGTCAACAATAAAAATAACCAGCATGGTGGGCAAAGCTGATCTCCTTGCAGTGCAGTGCTTGCTCAGCCTGAAGTGCAAAGTCCAGTCTTATCAGGATTAGGAGGGGTGGGTATTGTGCCAGATTTGGTGGGATCCGGCTGCCTGCCCAGCCTTCAACTGCCCTCTGAAACTCAGGTGGTGACTGACACTTTCACTTACTAGGACCCAGACAGAAGCCACTGGCCAACTGGCTATGGAGCATTTTGAAATGTGGCTAGTACCCGGGAGGAGCTAAGTGTTTTAGCACTATTTGATATTAACAGCTTTATTAGGAAATAACTCATAATACATACAATGGCTCCTGTGTGTAGGTATGTCCATGTATGTATGTGTATGTGGGGTATGTGTTTGGGTGTGAGAGCACACGCACATGTTTGCACATGCATGTGGAGGTCAGATGTCAAGGTCTTGGGTATTGCTCTAGGAACCCGAACCATCTCTCTCCTCCCACCCCCTCTTGCAATAACATCTCTCACTGCCTTGACTCACTGATTAGAATAGATTGGCTGGCCATGGAGTACCCAGGATCTGCTTGTCTCTGCCTCCCTGGAACTGAGATTACAGGCTTGTACCACCATAGTAGGAATTTTGACAAGGGTTTCGGGATTGAATCAGACCCTCATGATTGTGCAGCAAGCACTTTACTGACTAAGCCATCCCATTCCCCCACCTTCCTCCTTTTAAGTGGACAATGGCTTTTAGAATATTCACCAGTTGTGCACCATCTCTCCACCAGGGAGTTTTACCTCATTTTTTGGTTTTAGTTTTGTTTGGTTTTGAGACAGGATTTCTCACCATGTAGTTCTGTCTGTCCTGGAACTCTCTATATACCAGGCTGCCCTTGAACTCACAGAGATACCTGCCTCAGTCTCCTGAGTGCTGGGATTAAAGGCATGCACCACCACACCCATCTCAGCTCATTTTTGTCATTCCAAGAAACAGCCCTGGGGTGGGGCTAGAGAGATGGCTCACTGTTTAAGAGATCTGGGTGATCTCCAAGTTCAATTCCTAGAACCCACATAGCAGCTCACAACGCCTGTAACTCCAGTTCCAGGGAACCTGGCACCCCTACATAGCCATAAATGCAGGCAAAACACCAATCCACATGAACATAAATTAAATTGAATAAGCAAGCTGTATAAGATATGGCTTTTTATAACAGGTTGTTTCTTTTCAGTACAGATGGCTGCCTTTTCTGGCTTCAGTGGGAGAAGATGCACCTAATCATGCAGAAACTTGATGCACCAGGGTGGGGGAATACCTGGGGAAGGGGGGCACCCTCTCAGAGGCAGAGGAGGGAGGAGGCGGAAACTCTGTGAGGGGGAACCGGGAAGGGGGGGCAGCATTTGGGATATAAATAAACTGATGAATAAAAATTAGAATGTTAAGGCATTTATCAGTTCTCCATCTTTTTTAAGGCTAAATATTGATCATTATACTGACAAATCACAGCTTATTTCCAGCCCTTCGTGGCCAGTGGGCACTGTATTAAGCAGGCCAAGTCAAAGTAGGTACAAGTAAACAGACTGACAGCACTCCAGGCAGGAGGGACTGCAGCCTGGGTCCTGGACCAAACATGCACTTCACACACCTGAGTCCTGTACTGCAGTGAAGTACCCCTTGTCCTAGGCTTATTATGTCCCACCCTTCAAAGCTCTGTCCTCAGGATGCATGCCTCTGACAGGAGGTCTCTAGGACTACGCAGCTTCCCTGTGGTCCCCAGTGATGACAGCCCCTTCTCTGCACACTCACAGAACCATGTAGTGTCCCATAGCACAGGGCCTAGACTTCTAGGAGTCAGGTATATGCAGGGAGGAAAAGCAGGAGTGGTTACTTTACTATATACAGATTCTTTCTGTACAATTTGGAAGACCATGAGGGTGTCTGTCTGTGTCTGTGTGGGCTTTTCATTTGCTCAGCTATCCTTCAAAGTGTCATCAGCAGTTTCTGAGGCATGTTAATGAGAGAGGCTTGTCATCCCAACATGCCATAGAACTGAGGGGCGAAAGACACGTGGGTGCTGAGTGGAATGGGGCCACAGCTGGTGGAGGGGTTGCTGTGGGGCCACAACTGGTGGAGGGGCTGCTGTGGGGCCACAGCTGGTGGAAGGACTGCATCACAGCTCATGGAGGAGCTGCTGGGAAGCCACAGGATAGCCTTCTTTCTAAAAACAGAAATTTAATAAAATACAGGCATTTTCCTTCAAATCTGAAAGAGGCTAGCAAGAAACCAACTCTGCGTGTACCTTGATCTTGGGCATCCTGTCCCAGAACTGCAAAACAATGGCTGGCTGCCAGAGTCCAGGTGCTTGGTCTTGTCTTCCTTCTTTCCTGAGACTCCCTCTTTAAAGCCCTCAAGCCAAGCCCTTCCCTTCTGATCCTTAGAGAAGGGAATTGAGGAGGTTTGAACAAGGCTTCGTGGCTTTCAAAGGGGCTCACGTGTTGCAATCTCATTGAAAGTCACTGTTGCATAGAAAATTCAGAGCAGTCCGGATCCATTTAGAATTTCCCGAAGGGTTAGGCAAGACAGAAAAGCCCGAGCTTGTGGTTAAAAACAGAAAGTCCCTTGCTGTGGTATGTTTGGTCCTATATTTGACTTCTTTGGGAATATCGTACATTTCACAGCACCATGCAGGGGGCTGGGACACGTGAGGGAACCGCCCAAATCTTCTATTAGACACCAGCAGCCCCATTGGCTGTCCATTTAAATAGGGGTGAAAAAACCCCCGCCATCAAGTTATGAGTTTTGGAAACCAATTGTTTGAGCTACACCTTCCTTTATTAACTGTGTCTTTTAAGAATAAAAAGTTATTGAACAATAGCATCTGGGGCTACAGAGTGTTCCATTTTTGTGACATTAATTAAAAGCAGCACATGTATACCTCGGTGATTATCTAGATAGGGGAGGATGCAAGCTATAATCTGTTCCCCCTTTCTGAGCTAACTAATCAGCTCTGCTCGGTGAAGGTTTCTTTGTGTCTTGCTCAATCTAATGGCACATCTCTTTTGTTATGCTTTGGCTCCGTGCGACTGAAAACTTACATTTCATTATTTGCTGGGCACCCCTCAGCACTGGCATGAGCTGACCTAGTAGTCAAATGCTCCTGAGCCCAGCCTCCTACCCAGAACTCACTGACAGAAGCTTCAGCCCATCTATCTATTGCTCTTTGGAGGTCAAGAGCAGGAAGCTAGCTGGATGGGTTGATGTTGGATGGAAAGTGGGTGGAGAGAAAGATGTAAGCCAGGATCACAAGCAAACTTCAGCTCCCACTGAAAACACCCAAGCTGCTGTTTTTCCATCTGCAAAATGCAGCGCTGACCCTTTTTGAAAAGGAAACTTGAGTGCAAGATTTTATGGAAATAACTAAAATACTGTGTGGGTTCCGTAAAATGATCACATGCTTGATGCATACAGGCAGGTGGAGCAGAGGGAGGAGGGAAGGCCAGAGCATGGCCAAATCTGAAAGAGGGCCAGAGTCAAGTTGGCCTCCTGGCTCCCATCTCAGCTGCCAGGCAAGGTCCACAGATGCTGCACAGCTCCTCCCTGCTTCCGCCTCTGCTTAGCCTCAGCGGTGACTCATGGCTTGGGATTGTGGGAGGGATAACTATGCTGATGTTGGAGCTGAAGATCTAGAGAAAGAAGTTTGAGCCTCTGTACAATGTACATTGTAGGTTCACTGGGGTTGGCAGAGAGGAAACCTGGGCTGCTCTGACTCTCAAAGAGAAAGAGGAATGGAGTTAGGAAACAAAAACAAAGCTGCTGCTTCCAGCCTCCAGTGTGGAGAGAAGGGAGCTCTGGAACAGACTAGAACTGGAGTGGGTGGGGCTGCGGAGTGAGGTGGAACTGGAGAGGGTGGGGCTGTGAGTTGGGCCAAGACCCCTGGAATCTGTTTGTTCTCATACTCCCCTCCCCCAGCTCAGGCAGAGGCTAGGGAAGTATGCTGGGTGCCTTCCTTTATTGCTGTCCACCTCAGTTTTGAGCCAGGGTATCCCACTGAAACTGAAACCCGACATTTTGGCTAAGCTGGCTGGCCAGCTAGCTTCGCCAGAACACTTGAATTACAGGCATGAGTGACCATGCTCTGCTTCACGAAGGTGCTGTGGGGGCTGGACTTAGACCTCTTTCACAAGTGCTCTAACCCACTGGACTCTTTCCCCAGCCACAGAGAACTCTCCTTAAAAAGAAAAGAAAAGAAAAGAAAAAAGTCCTTTACAGCCAGTGTTTGCTTGGGAAAGACACTCGTGAGACCCCACCAGTCCCTGAGCATCTACAGGCAGTTATAGGGGGTTGGGGAAGGAGAGACATTTTCTTCAGTGGTGTAGCCACTAGTAAGGTGCCCATACACCTGCAAGTAAACCCTCAGCCATGTTCTTATAGGAAACTGTAATTAAACTCGTTGGTTAATACAAGCCGAGAGGAAAATGGCGTTAGTGAAGAGGAGGAAAAAGAGGGAAGGGGACATGAGTGAGTGATTAATATAACCAAAATATGTTGTATGCATGTATGAAAATGCCATGAGGCCCATTGTTATGTAAATTAATATATACTTTTGGGGGGAGGGTTTTGTTGTTGTTGTTTTGAGTTTGGCTTTCTCTAGTCCTTTCCTGTGACTATATAACAACCCAGCAATGTGGCTGCTTAACTCACACCTTTCCTTTTCATATGTGTGTGTATGTGTGTGTGTGGTGAACATGTGCCTACATATACATGGTTACATGTGTGAGGGTGCACATGGATACAGCTGTGTGTGTACATGTCTGCGAACCTGATGTTGACACTGGTTGTGTCTCCACATCTTCTTTTCCTGCTGTAATAAAATATTCTGAGAGAAGCAGCTTGAGGTGGAAAGGGTTTATTACACTCATAGATCTCAGTTACAATCCATCATGGTGGGGAAGCCCAGGAGCATCAGGAGCTTGAAGCATCTACCCACAGCACAGCCACGGTAACTAGAAGGCAGCAGTGAAGGCAGCTACCGTTCTACTTACTTCCTCTACTCTTCAACAGCCCTTAATCCCCTGCCTAGGTAAAATTAAAAAAAAAAAAACATTATTAAACTTCCTGGTGTGGAGTCTCTACCTGCCTTTGACCATTTATGTTCTTAGATAAAAGATACATAGAGTCTTTATATTTTTAAATATGTCTGAGGCAGCACAATAGCTGGGCAACTTCCTGTTCTCCATGCTGTTAGAATTTACTTCCCTATCTATACCTCAGGTTATTATTTACTGTGTTTTATTTGGGCTGTTCTTAGCTCTAATTGGCCAGCCCACCATCTGGCCACATTTTTATGGCTTAGCTAACCCATGGCAGTTCTTTCTCATGTTCTTCTATTTCTTCTCTCTCTCTCTCTCTCTCTCTCTCTCTCTGTCTCTCTCTCTCTCATCCTCATAGTCTCCTCTCTCTAAGCCCATGAAAACCTCCACCCCACCTATGTCTCTTCTCCCCAGCTATTGGCTGTAGGCATCCTTTTTTACCAATCAGAATTAACTTGGGGGCAGGGTCCCAGGTTTTGAGGGCCTGCACTTAGTGTCACAATAGACAGTAAAAGACAAAACCTCAACACCTAGGGATTTGTGCCAGCCATGGTGTGCAGGTCTTCCCACCTTAATTAATATAATCAAAATAATCTCAGCTATTCACATATAGCTCACAGATCTAGCTAATCTAAGCAACTCCTCATTGAGACTTTCTTCCAGTGTGACTCTAGATTCTGTCAAGCTGATTGACAACTAACACTAACCATCATCACAGGTTATCTTCCTCAACCCCCCTCTATTTATTGAAGCTCAGTCTCTCGGTGAACCTAGAGCTTCCTTCCCATGTTGGATAGTCGGGGGTACAGACAGGCTAACACGCTTGCCCACATTGTATCTGGGTGCTGGGGATCTTGTAAGGCAAGGACTTTATCCACTGAGCCATCTCCTTACATAGTAATAGCTCCTTAAACTGTGGGTCCTGGACCCATCTAGGGTTGTATAATTGAATGTCAGAAGTCCGACCCCCAACACACATATCACCAAAAGAATGGTAATACTAAAAGGTTTCCCAACACGCAATAATCAAAACTTAATTTAAAAACCACAGGTGTGATGAATCAGTAGTGTTCCTGGAAGTGGTCACCCTTGTGTGTCATGTGACCTCCCTGCAACTATAGTCCTAAATACACACATGTACACTATGCACGGTGTGTGCCATAAAGCCATACCTCCACACAGCCTGAAACAGGTAGGCTCAGATGCCAGACTGTTGCAAGCTATGCATTGCAGTGTTTTCAAAGCACATATGAAGCTTTCTACTCTTAATAGAAACATAATAGCTTAGTTACAGAAAACAAAGACAGAATGTTCCCCTACCATCATTCCTTAGTGTGAATCACATTGGTATATCTTTGGGGTATATCGTGTTAGGATGCTTGATTTTCAAAATTGCTGTTTGAGTAACTGACTTAAAATTCATTTTTAAAGAATTACTAAATGGTTTTTGGCTTGGAGTTAGGACAGAATTTCCAGCAATTCTTGTTATGGCCTAAACATACTTCAGCCATTTTGTACTTTGTATTTATGTGAGGTGGTGTTGTCAGCATAATCAATTATAAAATCAAAATATTGATCAACACAGAAAAACATTGAAGGTGTTCAGCATCCTCTAACATCAAACATGCATCCAAGACTTAATTCTTTATGTAAAACTAAACAAGCATATCCTCCTCATTAGTATGCAAATTTGCTTTCATCTTTAGTAAATGTTAAAATTGTGTGTATACCAAGGAATTGTTTTAAAATAAAATTTCTTGTGATTTATTGTCAGTAAATGTTTAATCCGCATACCTATTTGGATATACCTATATTCCTGGGATTGTACAGTGATTTCTAGAGTAAAAAGGAAGTCACCAGTGGAACCTGACTTAAACATCCCACATTAGTCTTGTCAGGGTTTCCAGGCTTAGCGGTGAGGATATGGTTCATCCAGGTTCTCATTCTCCACTTCCATAGGCTTTTGTTCACAGCTGGGTCTCCTCTGAGGCTCAAGGTCCTCCTTGATGTTCATAAAGCAGAGACTATTTCCTTGCATTTACAAAACCTACCAAAGTCTGATACTTCTTTTAGACCAGCAATGGCATCTCTGAACTCAGAGTTTAAGCTTTCTCTAAAGTACACTTGACTGTGGCGGGACCATGCAGGAAATTTTCTCACTTTTGATTAGCTCAGACTCAGACTGATAAAAGGTCATAATTGTGTTCTCAAGATAGCTTCACGTTTGCCATGTGAGCCAGTCAGAAGTCTAACGTCTGCCTGTTCACAGACAGACTAACACTCAAGGGCACGCTGATGGAGACAGGAGGCATGGGTCACCTTGGAATTCTGTTTCATAAATCATCTTGTATTTCTAGTCCTTTCTGATAGATAGATAGATAGATAGATAGATAGATAGATAGATAGATAGATAGACGATAGATAAAAAGGAAAGAGGGGTGGACAATTTTTTTTATTTAGTAATGACACACAAGTATTCCACATTAGCATTCATGGAATATTTTTACCTACTCCCCTGTGTCTGCATATTAAGTTTCTTTCCAATCCTTATGAAAAGAATGATGTACCAAATCCACTTGTAGCTGCAAGAGGAGGGGCAGGGTTACCAACACATAGTCAAAAGCTCTGATCCAGAACTGTTCCTGTCTAAAAGAACTGCAGGGACAAAAATGGAGAAGAGACAGAAGGAAAGGCAGTGACTAGCCCAACTTGGGATCCATCTCATGGGGGGTTCAGGGGATAGGCACCAGGGCCTGACACTATTACTGATGCTATGATGTGCTTACACAGAGGAGCCTAGCATGGCTGTCCTCTGAGAGGCCCAACAAGCAGCTGACCGAGACAGACAGATACTTACACCCAACCATTGGACTGAAGTCGGGGACCCCTATGGTTGAATTAGGGGAAGGATTGAAGAAGCTGAAAAGGAGAGTGACACCATAGGAAGACTAGCAGTCTCAACTAACCCAGACACACAGTCTCCCATGGACCATTTGTCATCTGACTGTCAATGGAACTCTCATCCCATTTGCTTGTTTTAGTCACTTTTATTCCTCATTAAAGCTTACCCTGATTGTATTGGGCAACAGCATTAGACATTCACCCAAGATGCTTTTATAGAGTCCAATCGGCAAGGCCAGCTATGTGCATGCCTTCTTTCAGACACACCCCGTGCCTTCTCTCATTCCATATATGTTCTGGACTCTGGGCCAAGTATGGGAAATAAAGATATGAACATGAAATTGTTCATGCCACGAAGTCTGTCCACGCTAAAGGGCTTTATTTGTATAGCAAAGCCTAGTTTAAGTGACATAATTTACCCTAAACAGGCCAGCCAGACGAACCCCACCACCACCAATGCTCAGAGGATGCTGTGGCAGATGTGGTGGAGTGCCCTGAAATGCTGTCTTCTGCATTGTACAGGGCTGTTGGATGGGTGAACTCACAGCGACTGTGATTACCTGTGTAAGATCAAGCCAGCTATCTTCTTGAGTTCTTTGTATATATTAGATATTAGCCCTCTGTTGGATATAGAATTGGTAAAGATCTTTTCCCAGTCTGTTGGTTGTCATTTTGTCCAATTAACAGTGTCCTTTGCCTTACAGAAGCTTTGTAATTTTATGAGGTCCCATTTGTCAATTCTTGATCTTAGAGCATAAGCTATTGGTGTTCTGTTCAGGAAAATTTCCCCTGTGCCCGTGTGCTCAAGGCTCTTCCCCACTTTCTTTTCTAATAGTTTCAATGTATCTGGTTTTATGTGGAGGTCCTTGATCCACTTGGACTTGAGCTTTGTACACGAGATAGTAGTGGATCGATTTGCATTCTTCTACATGTTAATTGCCAGTTGAGCCAGCACCATTTTTTGAAAATGCTGTCTTTTTTCCACTGGATGGTTTTAGCCCCTTTGTCAAAGATCAAGTGACTACAGGTGTATGGATTCATTTCTGGGTCTTCAATTCTGTTCCATTGATCCACCTGCCTGTCATTGTACCAATACCATGCAGCTTTTATCACTATTGCTCTGTAGTACAGCTTGAGGTCAGGGATGGTGATTCCACCAGTGGTTCTTTTATTGTTGAAAATAGTTTTCACTATCCTGTTTTGTTTTTTTGTTTGTTTGTTTTTGTTTTTGTTATTCCAGATGAATTTACAAATTGCTCTTTCCAAGTCTGTGAAAATTTGAGTTGGAATTTTGATAGGGATGGCATTGAATCTGTAGATGGTTTTGGCAAGATGGTCACTTTTACTATATTAATCCTGCCAATTCATGAGCATGGGAGACCTTTCCATCTTCTGAGATCTTCTTCAAGTTCTTTCTTCAGAGACTTGAAGTTCTTGCCATACAGATCTTTCACTTGCTTAGTTAGAGTTACAACCAAGGTATTTTATATTATTTGTGACTATTGTGAAGGGTGTTGTTTCCCTAATTTCTTTCTCAGTCTGTTTATCTCTTATGTAGAGAAAGGCCACTGATTTGCTTGAGTTAATTTTATATCTAGCTACTTTGCTCAAGTTGTTTATCAGCTTTAGAAGTTAGACTCCAGAGAATCAAATAACCCTATTAAAAAATGGGGTACAGAGCTAAACAAAGAATTCTCAACTGAGGCATACCAAATAGCTGAGAAACACCTAAAGAAATGTTCAACATCCTTAGTCATCAGGGAAATGCAAATCAAAACAACCCTGAGATTCCACCTCACACCAGTCAGAATGGCTAAGATCAAAAACTCAGGTGACAGCAGATGCTGGCAAAGTTGTGGAGACAGAGGAACACTCCTTCATTTCTGGTGGGATTGCAAGCTAGTACAACCACTCTGGAAATCAGTTTTGAGGTTTCTCAAAAAATTGGACATAGTACTACCAGAAGACCCAGCTATACCACTCCTGAGCATATACCCAGAAGATGCTCCAACATGTAATAAGGACACAGGCTCCACTATGTTCATAGCAGCATTATTTATAATAGCCAGAAGCTGGAAACAACCCAAATATCCCTCAACAGAGGAATGGATACAGAAAATGTGGTACATCTACACAATGGAATACTATTCAGCTATTAAAAACAATGAATTTATGAAATTCTTTTTTTTTTTAGCAATGTGATTTTTTTTAAAGATTTATTTTATTTATTTTTATGTGTATGAGTACACTGTAGCTGTACAGATGGCCGTGAGCTATCATGTGTGTGGCTGCTGTTGAATTCAGGATCTCTGCCGGCCCTGCTCGCTCCGCCCCGCTCGCTCTGGCATAATTTACTGCAGCTGTCTTCAGAAGAGGGCGTCTGATCTCATTACCGGTGGTTGTGAGCCACCATGTGGTTGCTGGGATCCGAACTCAGGACCTTTGGAAGAACAGTCAGTGCTCTTACCGGCTGAGCCATTTCGCCAGCCCAAATTTATGAAATTCTTAGGGAAATGGATGGATCTGGAGAACATCATTCTGAGTGAGGTAACCCAATAACAAAAGAACACATATGGCATGCACTCTCTGATAAGTGGATATTAGCCCAGAAGCTCAGAATACCCAAAATACAAACCACAAACCACAAGAAACTCAAGAAGAAGGAAGACCAAAGTTTGGAAGCTTCATTCCTTCTTAGAAGGGGGGACAAAATACCCATAGAAGGAGTTACAGAGACAAAGTGTGGAGCAGAGACTGAAAGAAGGACAATCCAGAGACTGCTCCACCTGGGGATCCTTCCCATATTCAATCATCAAACCCAGACAGCCAGCAAGTGCTGGCTGACAGGATCCTGATATAGTTGTCTCCTGAGAGGCTCTGACAGTGCCCAACTAATACAGAAGTAGAGACTCACAACCATCCATTGGACTGAGCATAGTGTCCCCAATAAAGGAGCTAGAGAAAGGATCCAAGGAGCTGAAGGGCTTGCAGCACCTTAGGAAGAAAAACAATATGAACTAACTAGTACCCTCAGAGCTCCCAGGGACTAAACCATCAACCAAAGAGCACACATGGTGGGACTCATGGCTCCAGCAGCATATGTATAACAGAGGATGGCCTCGTTGGTCATCAATGGGAAGAGAAGCCCTTGGTCCTGTGAAGGTTCTAGGCCCCAGTGTAGGGGAATGCCAAGGCCAGGAAGTGGGAGAAGGTGGGTTGGTGAGCAGGGAGAGGAGGAAGAAAATAGGGTTTGTTTTTTGTTTTTGTTTTTGATATGTTTTCAGAGAGGTAACCAGGAGAGGAGATATCATTTGAAATATAAATAAAGAAAATATCTAAAAAAAAAAAAAAAAAAAAAAGATCAAGCCAGCCAAAGCCAGCCACCATTCCAGCATAGATAGGGAAGATGATCTTTGGCCCCACCCATGACTGAGAAGATGCAGGCAGGTAATAGCTTCTGACAGAGAGGGACTCCTCCTTCCAGGAGATATGGACACTGAAGGATTCCCATACTCCTGCGAATGACCCTCACCCATGCACATATGGCCAGCACAACTGAACTTAGTGGGTTATTAACAACAATAACAACCTGGACAATGGTGGCACACACCTTTAATCCCAGTACTTGGGAGGCAGAGGCAGGCAGATTTCTGAGTTCGAGGCCAGCCTGGTCTACAGAGTGAGTTCCAGGACTGCCAAGGCTATACAGAGAAACCCTGTCTCAAAAAAACAAAAAAAGAATAAAAACAACAACAATAACAATAAAAGGATGGAGTTAGAAGAACAGTTGAGAAGATGTGGGGGAATGAGGCTACATGTGCTTATATTTCATTGCATGCCTGTACTGAGTTTACAGGTAAATACTGTTAATTCTCAAATTTCTTCAAAGACATAAACCATCAAATACCATTCAAAAAGAGCACCGACTTCGTGAATAGCCCTTTGTCTATTAATCAATCGGGAGTTGTTACTATGTCCTTCCTAAGTCCAGGACCAGGTGCTTCTCTGAAGCATTTGAGATGGTGTGACATTGGCACAATGAGACACACAGACCACTGGGGTGGAATAAGAGCCCAGGAGTAAATCCTCAAACTTATGATCAACTGATTCTCTCTGCTCCACAGAGACTGCAAAGCCACTGAAACAAGTGACACTGAATGCAGTTCATGCAAAAGAATGGAAACTTCCAAGGTTAAATCAGTTCCTACTGAATGTATTGTTGTATTAGCATTATAAATCCAAAAGAATACTAAGTGAAATTATTATAAATGAGAGTCAAAGCTTTTTGTGTAACACTCTACTGTCCTTCATGAGCCTCAAGAATCTCATGTTCATAGTGTCCTATACTATGTTTCAACAATAGTCCTTATACTGACCTATACCACTGAGTGTGCAATCACTCTACAGTATTTCTATAGCCAAAAAAACCCACCAAAAATAAAAACAAAAACAAAAACAAACCCCAATGTCCTCACAATTCCTTCCTCAGAGTACATCCCCATCAAGCCACTTAGGATTTCCATGATAATCACAGTGGAATACTATTCAGCCATAAAAAGAAATAAAGCCATAGCCACATGCAAAAGATCAGATCTCCTTCTACAATTAGGAACAGGAAAAAAGTCTCAAAATTGATTAAAGATTTGTGTAAGGCATGCAACCATAAAAATCTTAGAAGAAAACAAAACAGAAAGCTACTTGCCATTTTTGTCTTGGCAATTTTTTCATGGATTTAAAGAACACAATTACAAGGCCACTGAGGACAGACCATGGCTGACCTGTCAGAGGACAAATATCTGACTTCAAGACTTACAACAAAGGCACAACAACAACCATGCCAGGATGGAACTGGGAAACAAACAGACAAGTAGGTCAAGGTCACCGATTAGAGAGCTCAGAAATAGACTCACCAAAATAAGGTCGACTGATCTTTGACAGAGAATCAAAGGCAGCACATCAGATCAAAGATCACCTTTCAACAAATGGTGCTGGGACAGCCAAGCATCCACATGTAAAAGAAATGAATCTAAAAAGAATATACACACTTAGTATAAACTTTCAAACTAGACCATAAAGCTGGGTGTAGCAGTACATGCCTGTTATCCTTTAAATCAAGAGACTGAGGCAGAAAGATTTTGAGTCTGAAGCCAGCCTTTAAGCTACATTGTAAGGCCATGTTCCAGAAAGAAAGAGAAGGGGGGGAGAGAGAGACAGAGAGATAGAGAAGAAGAGAGGAAAGGAGAGAAGAAGAGAGGAGAGGAGAGGAGAGGAGAGGAGAGAGAGGAAGGGAGGGAGGAAAGAAGGAGGGGAGGGAGAAGGGAGAATGGAGGGAGGGCAAGGGGAAGGGAGGAGACAGGAGAAGGGAGGGGGGAGGGAGGGAAGAGGAGGAAGAAAGGGAGGAGGGATGAAGAAAGGAAGGAGGGAGGACAGGAGAGAAGGGAAGGAAGGGGAAGAAGAGAGAGACAGACAGAGAAGAGAAGGAGGAAGAGGAGGAGGAGGAGGAGGAGAAAAGAGGTCATAGAAATGCCCATGAACCTATAAAGTACCTGGAAGATATCACTAGAGAATTTAGGTGACTTTGGCTATGATGAGGATTCTTGTCAGACCTGACACCAGAGGTACAACCTACAGAAGAAAAATAGTGATGTTGGTTTTCATTAAATTTAAATTCCTGCCCTGATGAGGGCAATGTAAAAGAGTTAAGAAGGGGTTGGAAAAGCAGTTAAGAGCACTTGCTATTCTTGCAAAGGACCTGCATCCCTATCAGTTGACTCCCTCTTCTGGCCTCCTCATGCATATACACCCATATGCACATGCACACCCAACCAACCCCAACTAGCACCTATCCATATAACTAAAAATAAAGTAATACTGTTTATGAGAAATTGAGAAACTTCTTTGAAGCTTTCTCCTGTTTATGCTCATATTGCCATCCCTGAAGTAAAGTTTTTTGGAGCTTGATCAGACAACTGTCTTGCTCTCATTCTTCGTGTCTCTTGTCTCTTTTAGTCTTTCTCTCCCCTGCCCTAGGTTCCTGTTGAATGTCCTGCAGGTCGGGGCAATCATGCTCTTTGTAAGTTAATCAGCTGAGTAAAATATGCCCATACAAAGATAGCATGTACGTGTTTACTGCAGTTATGTGTAGTTGTAAAGAGTCAGAATCTTCCAAGGTCTCTTCTAGTGGGCAAGAAGACGGACTGCAGTATACCTGGATGGGGGAATTTGTGCAGTGCAAAAAGAAATAAACCTTCAAGACATGGAAAGAGATGGAAAAAACTAAAGTGTGGGGGCTGGTGAAATGGCTGAGCGGGTAAGAGTACTGACTGCTCTTCCAAAGGTCCTGAGTTCGGATCCCAGCAACCACATGGTGGCTCACAACCACCCATAATGAGATCTGACGCCCTCTTCTGGTGCATCTGAAGACTGCTACAGTGAATTATGCTGGAGCGAGCGGGGCTGGAGCAAGCGGGGCCGGAGCAAGTGGTGCTGGCAGAGGTCCTGAGTAAGTCCTGAGTTCAATTCCCAGCAGCCACACACATGATAGCTCACAGCCACCTGTACAGCTACAGTGTACTCATACCTATAAAATAAATAAAATAAATCTTTAAAAAAAAGAAAGAAAGAAAAGAAACTAAAATGTGTGTTGCCAAGCTAAGGGAGCTGGTCTGTAAAGAGCTGTGTTCTCTAATTTCACCTGTGCCATTCAGGCAAAGGCAAAGCCATAGAAAGTACATATAAGGATTAGTGTTTTCAAGATTAGGATGCAGGAATAGAGCATGAAAGATTTTTTAGGACAATGAAACTATTGATGTATGTGTGCATGTGTGCATGTGCATGTGTGTGTATGTATACCATGGCATTCTCATGGAAGTCAGAGGATAGCCTTTCTCTAGATAGTTCTTTCCCCCCACCTTGCTTTGAGACACAGTTTCTTTTGTGTTTGCTGATTCCAGGTTAGTTTAGCCCTTGAGCTTCTGGCCAGTTCTCTGATCTCTACTTCTCATATCTCTATAAAGGGGTGCTGGGATTACAGATGCACACCTCTATATCTGGCTTAAAAGGGGGGAGAGTTCTGAGGATTAAGCTCACGTTGTCAGACATATGTGACTACGTCTTTCACCTGCTGAGCCATTGCCCAGCCCCATACAAAAGTAAAGCTTTTTTGTAACTGTTACTATATGGTGGATACATAGCCACCATTATATATTTGTCAGAAGTATAATATATGCACCAAGCATGAAGCCTTTTAGTGAACTCTGGCTTCAGGTGATGATTTGCCGATGAAGTTTTGTCAACTGTAATAAAGGTACTGGTACCATGAGAGCACTGTACAGTGAGGAGAAGTTGGAGGAGGCAGGGAGTATGTGGGCCTTCTGTGTACCTTCTGTGCAATGTGTCTGTGGAACTAAAAGTGCTATAAAAATAATTTATTATGTTTTGTTTGGTTTTTGTTTTAATTGGCAAAGACTCATGCATACTTACTGGCTACAGTGTTGTTTAGATCCCTTTATGCACTATGAAATGATCAAATTAGGCTAATTAGCATATTCACCACCTTAAATATTTATCATTTCCATGTGATGGGAACATTTAAAACCCACTGTCCTAGTTAGCTTTAAATGTCAACTTCTCAACACAGCCCGGAGTCACCTGAAAATCCTTAAAGTCTTACTTTAGGGATTGCCCAGGTCAGATTGGACATGAGCATGTCTGGGAGACTGGCTTGATTGTTCACTGGTGTAGAAGGCGGCTCCATTCCCTAGGCTTGTGGGCCTGGGCTGTGTAAGAAAGCTACGTAAGCATAAGCCCATGGCTGAGCCATCAAGCACAGTTGCAGAGTTCTCCCATGGTTTCTACTTCACAGTCTTCCTTGAGTTCTTGCCCTGACTTATGTCGATGACTGACTGCGACCTGAGAGTATAGGCCAAATAAACCCTTTCCTCCCCCAGGGTACTTCTGATCAGTCTTTTATCACAACAACAGAAAGGATACCATAACACATTCTTTTGGCCATTTTGAAAGGCATGTGGTATTATCATCTTTGGTCACTGTGCTAACAAATAGGGCCCCAGAAACTTTTCTCTATTGCTCTTGTTCAACTGAAACTTTCCTGTGCTCCTCATTCACTCCCCAAGGCCCCAGCCTCTGGATATTCCATTCTACTCTCTGCTTCAATGACTTTGTCTTTAAGATTCCATAAGGAAGTGAGGTCATGGATGTGCATCTTCAGGCCTGACTTATTTCTCTGAGCAGGAAGTGCCCCGTGTGACCCGCATTGTCATGAATGACAGACCTTCATCCTGTTCACCTGGTTGCTGAAGCAACCAGCAATTCTGGAGCAGAAATGAGGACATGACCATTCCTAGGTATGGTTGAGGAGAAAGTTTTTATTGTAGACATGAGGGAGAGGACAGTCAGAGGTACCAGACAGAACCGGACCATGAGATGTGGGGAGGTAGACAGCAAGAGAGGAAGAGAAGAAAGAGGGGGCCAAGAAAGGGCAAGAGAGGAGTCCCAAACCAAGAGAGTGAGTAGGCAAAATGGCTGAGTTATATAGGGAAGAGAAGCTGGGGAAGGGAAGCCCTGGAGAGGTTAAGGGTAGGAGGTGGAGTAAGAAGTGCTGGGAGGAGCCACAGGTAGTACAAGAGACTTGTCCTGGTTTTCTTTGGGACCTGACAGTTACTGTATTGTGTATGTACACCTGTAACCATGGGCATTTCTTTCCACCACTCCATGAGCATTTCTATGCCCACCCTCGTTCTGAATAATGACACAGAGACTTATTTTTACTTATGAATGTCTAGGCCTTAAGCCAGGCTTGTTCCAACTAGCTTGTAACTCAATTATCTCATTTATACTAATCTAAGTTCTGCCACATGGCTGGTTATCTCTCCTCAGTTTCATATATCCAATGCTATCCAAATCTCGGTGGAGAGTCTGCTCTGTCACCCTCTTTCCCAGAGTCTTTCATTCTGTCCAGAAGTCCCACCTTACTACTCTATCTTTTGCTGTAGGCCATAGACTTATTTTTAAAAAAATGATAAAATAAAATACAATTTTTATTTTAACCAATCAGAAGGTGCCTTAGGCAGGCAAGGAAGGGTGGAGACATATCTTCACACCATGTACAAAACATTACTCCAGCATATAGGACAGAAGCACACCTTCATACAGTGTACAAAACAAAACACCATTCCAGCATCTCCCACATCCTTCTCACCCATTCACTAACCAGTGAGCCCTTTGGTTATGATTTTATTCAAAGACATTAATATTTTATCTAGCATCCTTTGTCAACATGTATCCAGTTAGTTTATCTTCTGATTGTAGTTGTTAGCAATGCTTAATTGTTTTAAAATGCTGATTGAGCTGCTGAGTTTCATCTTTAATTTCATTTATTTATATAACAGTTCATTTATTTGCTTATTTAAATTTTTGTTTTATGTGTTTTATTTACATTTATGTTTTATCTACATGTATGTCTAGACACCATGTATGTGTGTGTGCATCCTTTGGAACTTGAATTACAGAGGGTTGTGAGCCACATGTGGGTGGGAGGAACTGAACCTGAGTCCTCTGAAAGATCGGCCAGTGCTCCCAACCCCTGAGCCATCTCTAGCAGTGAATATATATATATGCTAAAGATTTGGGGAGAAATCTGGCTGCACAGGACTGGGCAGGCCCAACACTTTACCTGAACAATAACTACCAAGTAGGAAATGCGGTCCCCAGCAGGCAACCATTACAGTGAGCAGGAGCCCTGAGGTAGCGGTGGAACTCATGGAATTTGGGAAGAGCCTGGGATGAGGATTGACTCAAGACACTAGCATGTTCTTGGGAGCCCCACCCTGGGAAGCACTGGACAAAAAGGTTATTTTGTGTTGTTCCTAGCTCCATCTCTGCTCCCAGAAGGCAAGCATAAGAAGATGGTGACAGCAGAGGAGACTGAGTCAAAAGAAAAAAGGAAAGGGATGTGTGGTGAGGGGGAAGTAGTGTGAACTGGAAGGGAACCAAGAGCAGAGTGATAGGTGATGGAGAGGGGTGGGAAGGTGGAATGGAGGAGAGAGAGAGAGAGAGAGAGAGAGAGAGAGAGAGAGAGAGAGAGAGAGAGAGAGAGAGAGAGAACTCTGAAACATCTTGCAGCCTTTGAAAGAAAATGCCACATTGGGCAGAACTTGTTAATTACTGTCATCTGTGGGATGTTTGAGTCCGCAAGAACCAAATAATTATGATGTCATGAACCTCCTAATGCAGTCCCCCAAGTGAGCATACAGTCATCAGAGGTAGTGGTTTGTGTGTCCTTGGGGGCAGATTGTGCCTTAGTCACAGCACAGACTCCATGGCAGCCCTCCAGGGAACAGAAAGAAGATATCTTGTGTGGGTACAAGAATCAAACATGACTGTGCCTGTACAGAGATGGGCCTGTGGGGAAGCTGCGTCTCCAGAGAGTCTGGACCGTGCGAGTTGACCTTCCATTCGGAGCAGTCTCCGCCACAGTGACTCTTCCAGCAGACCTCAGCCTCAACTTGGATACCTCTGGTTACACAAAGTTCCTGACAGCAGCATGAGAGGCAAATATCTAATGACGACACTCCCTTTGGGGTACTGCCTCTGCTGTATACCAGCTGCATGACCTTAAATGAGCCATTTGGTCTCTTCGAGTCTGTTACTTTCTGTTCCTGGTTTAATTTCTGTTGCTATAATAAAATGTTCTGACCAAAAACAATTTAAGAGAGGAAAGGGTTTATTTCACCTCGCAAGCTATAGTTCATCATTGAGGGAAGTCAGAGCAGGAACTCAAACAGGAACTTAAAGCAAAAACCGTGGAGGAATACTGCTTGCTGGCTTGCTCACATACTTATTATATTCGTCTAGAATTCTAATAGAGCCCGGGACCGCCTGCCCAGGGAATGGTGCTGCTCACAGTGGACTGGGCCATCCTACATCAATTAACAACCAAGACAATCCCACACAGATGCCCATAGACCTATCTGATCTAGACAATTCTTCATGGTGACTCCCCAGTCAGGTGGCTCTAATCTATTTCAAGTTAACAGTTGAAGCTAACTAGGACACCTTCTATGCAGAATATAGATAACTGTCACTACACCTGTATCAGACGGTCCCCTTGGGTGACTTAAAAGGTACACTGTGAGTGATGAGTGACCTTCTGTCATTATACCGATTTGTTATAATTTTGGTATAGGAAAGGACCTAAAAAAGAATATCAGAAACAAACTTCTTTATGTCCCAGCCAAGAGTCATGAAGAAAAAAGTAGAGAGGGTTGAGTCTGGAGAGACTGATGCCCATATTTTGTCACATCTTACAGTGGTATACGTTCTAACACAGCTTGGCTCACTGCACTGGTCTCTTCAACCTCTATTTGCCTCCTCTCCCTCCCCAAGGAATAGTAAGCATGGAATATGAATTGGCTTTGTCCCCTCTCCTACTCCACCGAGATGGTCCTGATCAGTCTAAGCCACACCCATCATCCTGTTCCATCTATCTCCATTATCATTTTGTAGGAAGCTGAGTGACCCCCTTCCAAACCACCCAAAGTATTCCATTGGCCATGAAGATGAGGAATGGCCAGAATTCACGCTGTTCCAGCCACAAACATAGCAAAAGATGTTATTGTGGTGAGAAAAACTCCCCTCCCTTCTGCATGTGGAGCCAGCTTTCAAATGAAGCATACATGCTCAGAGGCAGTGTGGAGGCACTCACAGAGATATTGTCCTTTTATGGGTGAAACACTAGGTTATGGCAGTGCTGAAGCTTGAGCCATATCTGAGCTTTCTATTAAGAGAGCCAATCTATTTAATGGTTGCTTAAACCACTTTGGGTCACGGCCTTCAGCAGACCCCATTTTCAAACTGTGTACAAGGAGATATGAGCATGGAACTAGAACTTTAACCTTGAGGTTGGTTAAATGGCGAGTAGCCAAGGTGCCAAGTTAGTATGTCCACATTTACTTAGCAGCCATAAAACATAGCCATGTGTGTGTGGTTCCTTGGGAGAACAAACCATACTTGAACATGGAAGAAAATAGGAATCATACTTCTCTCGGCCTCTGTTGTAGTCCTACCAAGGAAGGCTAAGGCACAAGGAAGCCATTCAAAACCAGAAAACAAGAGAGTTGTATGAAAGTCCTGGGAGCAGAGGCTGAGCAAAGCTTAACAGGTGCTCAGATGAGTCTTATGTTTCTTTCCTTGGGCTCACTGGCAGTAGCCGAGGACAAAGGAAGTATCAAGACATGGCCACCAGACACTTTGGAGTCAGACAGCCATGTGTCCCCTGAACACGCTCTTGGCTCTTTCGATGGCTGCTGATGGAGCAATGTAGCCAGAAGTGAAGGAGGAGAGGGAGGTCTGGGTGTGGGTGAGCTGTGATCTGGGATAGAAAAGAACAGAAAGGAAAAAGCTTACCTGGAGGACAGGGAGTTAAGAAAGGTCCCAAAGGACTGAAATCCAGAGTGTGGAGCAAACCTTGACCAGTTTGCTCCACAATGCCTAGGTTATCTTCAAACCTGTTGTTCTTTCTCATTGGGAGGCAGGCTGTTTATGGGAGGCTGAGCCCTAGGTAGGGCCTTCAAGATAGGCACTATGCCTGAATCATTCAAGACCCCCACCAAAGCCATGTCCAGGAAGGAGAACTCAACTAGCTGTGAATAGCCAGGTAGAGATGAATGCTAATTGGGAAATGTAGGATATGTCCTACATGGAAAACCAACCATGTAGGTGGGAAGTAGAAGGTGAAAAAGACAAGAAGGAGTGAGAGCAGAAGTCAAGGTTAACAAAAGTCAGGTAAAAATCATGCCCAACAGAAGGGCGCTCCTGCTTTGGAGCCAAGTCAAGACAGCTTCCACAGGGCTGGCTAGTTTCCTCTGGGGTTTGCAGAATGCCAGGTCAGGGCTGTGGCACAGGCTTGTATAGACTTAGCAGACCTTGCCCATGCTAAACAGGGACCAGGCCTCAGGACTGGCTCCCACATCTGAGTATTTGCTTTTCCCAAGTGCTAGTCAGAAGGCATTCCTGGTCAAAGAGTGTGCATGTTAGCTTAATGCTTTCCTAAAATCTCAATCAACAGCACTCATTCACAGGCCAGTGTCAGGGAGGTGTGGATCTCCTGGATGAGTGTGGAACACTGTCAAGATCTCCAGTGACCGTCCCAATCAGCCAGAGAGGCTTGTCTGTCTCCAGATCTAGCTATTTATAGAACTACAACCAGAATTCGTACCTGCTCTGGAGACTGCGCCTGAGGCCACCTCAGACAAGCAACCCAGGTGGCCACCTGTAATGCTCAGCTTGCCCAGCCTGAGCAATGTGGCTCTCACATACTGCTGGTCTGGACTCTGCTTTTCTGACTTGACTGTAGTTCAGTAGCTGCCTGAGCCCACAGTGGGAGCTGGGTGCAGCCACTTGTGGTTGGTCCCTCCTCACTTTGTGGGTTCAGATGCATCATGTGTGGGTTTCCTAGTGGCTGTTCAGAAGGACTCAGTAACACAACTCAACTGATGAGGGGTGAGCTTCATGGGTGAGCTTTAGGCAAGAAGAAAAACTGGAGATTAGAAGGGAAGGCTGGAATCCTTTGCCTTTCCCAGCATTCCTTCGTGTAGATGTGACTGGAACCAGCTGCACTGTTCTTAGGTTGGACTGACCTACCTATTCATCCATCAGTCTTACTTCCCTCCTCTTCTGGCCTCACTGTCCTTGGACTTCACCTTTGCTTCTCTGGAATTTCAACTCCCCCATCCTTCACAACTGTTCCCTGGGCTCAGTTTTCTAGAGAGTAATGGGCCAAGGCAGAGCCATTCCCAGAGAAAGCCACTACCCTCAACTCCTAAGCACCCACAGCCCACAGAAGCCCAATCACCCATGGCGTCTTGACAGCATCCTGTCTTTTATGATACAGTCTGAGACAGCCCAGGCTTCCACATCCATGGGTTGTGTTGTAATTATCATGCCCGACAGCTCGACAGCTTCCAGAACCATGGTGGCTCACCTACCTCATTATTCAAGTTACACATTTCATCACAGGGCTCCTGCATCAAAATGCATGCTGAAGTTTTACCCTATTTGGGCAGAATCTTCATGGGCATTCTAGTTTTGTTTCTGTTGGTCTGATAAAATATTCTGACCATTCACCACTGCCCCAGCCCAAAAAAATAACTTATGAGAGGGGCTGGAGAGACGACTTATCAGTTAAGAGCACCAGCTGCTCTTCCAGAAGACCCTGGTTCAATTCCCAGTACCCACACAGCAGCTCACAACTGTCTATAACTCCAGGATCTGACACCTTCAAGCAGACATATGTTCAGGCAGAATAGCAACTCACAGGAAATGCTAATAAATTTTTTTAAAAAACTAATAGGAGAAGAGTTTATTTCATTACAATTCCAGGTTACCATCCATCATTGTGGGAAAGTCAAGGCAGGAACTTCAAGCAGCTAGCCACATCATATGCAGTCAAGAACAAAGAGAAATTAACGTATATGTATTATGTACTTGCTCACTTATGCTCAGCTCTATCACTCTGCTCTTACCTAGTTAAGGACCCTCTACCAAAGGAATGGTGCTACCCACAGGAGGCTGGGTCTTCCCACATCAATTAACTTAAGATCGCTCACAGAGTTAGAGATATGGCTCAGTTGTTAAGAGTACTCACTACTCTTCCAGAGGACCTGACTTTGGTTCCTGTACCCACATAGCAGCTCACAAACATATTTTAGTTCCAGAGATTCAATGCCCTTTTCTGGTCCAGAGACCAGAAAGTGCACACATGTGAGGCACTTGCAAAACACCGATACACATTAAATAAAAATCTCTGTGTGTGTGTGTGTGTGTGTGTGTGTGTGTGTGTGCGTGTGTGCGTGATATAGAGAGAGAGAAAGAGACAGACAGACAGACAGACAGACAGACAGACAGAGACAGAGGCAGAGACAGAGAAAGAGAGAAAATCTCCTACAGACATGTTCACAGACCAACCCAATGGAGATGATACCTGAGATTCTCTCGGCTCTAGGCTATGTCAACTTAATAATTAAACTGCCCACCCAACAGGTATTAGCATCAAGTTAAGATAACTTGTGAGCTATGGTGGACTCTGATCCCATACTGACCTGTGGCCATATATGGCTTATGTTCCCAACCAAACCTCCTAAGATAGAAGAGTGCAGATTCATCTCTGAGAAAGTGGGTGTCGGGACTAGAGAGATGGATCAGTGGTTAAGAGCACTGACTACTCTTCCAGAGGTCCTGAGTTCAATTCCCAGCAACCACACGGTGGCTCACAACCATCTGTAACGAGATCTGATACCCTCTTCTGGTGTGTCTGAAGATAGCTACAGTGTACTTACATATAATAAATAAATAAATCTTAAAAAAAAAAAAAAAAGGCTGGAGAGATGGCTCAGCCGTTAAAGGCTAGGCTCAAAACCAAAATTATAAGAGAAAGTGGGTATCTTCTAATGATGGTTTCTCATATCCAAGTTGTCCCCCAGCTATGAGTCTTTATGGAAACCCGCAAACTGGATATGTAATAGAGATAGAAACCAAGTTATAAAAATGCTGTGATGTGCAAATTCTTCAAAATGTAAGATCCATGGCCATACTGCCACTCCTGCCACTGCTGCGGCCAGTCAACCTGTGTGGAAAACAACTCCAGTAACGTGTTTGGCTGTGATTTCATCAGACCATGGCCTCAGCCAGGCATGTTACTGCATGCTTATGATCCCAGGACTCAGGAGGTAGAGGCAGGAGGATCTGGAGTCCAAGATCAGCTTAAACTGCCTGAGGCCCTCCCTCAAAATTCTGAACAGAAGTCACTAGCTGGGCAAAAGCTCAGTGGTAAAGCATTTGCCTAGAAGCATAGAAGCATTAGGTTTAATTCCCATTACACGCCCTCCTTCCCCCATTAAAGAAATGACCACAGTCTTCCCAGCGAGTCAACAGGCTGTGAGGCTCTCTTCTCCTTGTTTTACTTTCTATGAACTAACCAAAGACAAGAGCAGTTGTTATCAATCAGTCCCCTTTCACCCACAGAAGATCCTCTTGGGGGCAGGGGAGTACCCTTTAAATGTCATCTTCACAGAGTCTAAAGTCACTTAAAAAGAATCTCAACTGAAGAACTGCCCAAATGAGATTGGCCTATCTGTGAAGGATTGCCCACTGTGGGTGGTCACACCCCTACGAAGGAGCCTGAACTCAGAGGGCAAGCTGAGTGTGAGCCTGTTTGCAAGACAAACAGAAGCACCATCCTCAGAGGTTTTTGCTGCACTTCCTTCATTGAGTCAGTTCCTTGGTCAGAGACTACACTACATGAAATAGCAGGCAGGCCTGGCTTCACATTCCTGCTGGAGTTCCTACCCTGACTTCTCCCGGTGATGGACTACAATCTGTGAGCTAAAATAAAACCTCCCCTCCTGTAAGTAGCTTTTTTGGTTATGGTATTTGTCACAGCAACAGAATGAAACCTTAACAGGAAGCAGATTAAAACAACATCCCAGATTTGGTGCTAGCATGTGTTGCAGCATTTTCTCTGTCCAATCACATTAGGGCAGTGACAGGTCTGTGATTGGACAGGAATAGGGAGGCAGAGCTAGAAGTTTAGGAGGAGAGAGGTCAGACAGCCGAAGAAAAGAAACAAGAGAAACCATAAGGGAGGCAAGTGAATAGGAGGATGATCCAGACCCTGCGTGGTTTTAAACAGCCACAGGTAGCTAAGGTTTCCACAAGGTTAGAATAATTGGGTTAAAACATTGTCTTTATCATTTGGCTCTGAAATTATTGTACTGGCACCTTGTAAATTGTGATCTTATTGATATATAAACCTGATTGGATAAATTAAGCCTTAAGAGTCATGTTTCTACCAGGTAACTAGGCGCTAGATGACTGTGGGGTGTGTGGAGTGTTGCATGTAAGCGAGATGATCTTGCTAGCTGAGAGAAAATAGCTGGAGCCCTGGGACATAATGATGTGGCTGGCAGGTACCAGTGGGGCAAGAGAGTTTGTGGAGTGATTTTTTTTAATATTTCCAAACATGTAGTGTGGGGCTGTGGCCCATCACTGAGTATGTTTCAGTAGCCATGTCCCTAAGCCTGCTGAAATCAAACAACTCAGAGGCCTGTGGGCCCAGATAAACACTACCCGCCTCTGTTCCAAGAGCTTACTGTTTAATCCCTCCAATCCAGAAGTGCTTCCTCCACGCTGAAGACTTTCTAAGGCTTTGGCAGGGAAGGGGGACCCTGTTCCAGTCCCAGCCATCTATGTGGTAGGTGCTAATTAGCCTTGTAATCACAAACCAACATCTGTACTCTTCATCTTAGAAGGAAGGCAATTCAAAGCTCAGTGGATGATGGATGGGGTAGGGATGGGAGATGGCTGAGATCTTACAGGACCATACATGGAACACAGGGAGGAGAGATCCCTCAGAGTGGCTCCCTGCCTTGGCAATAAACTGGGCTCCACGGCAGGAGCTCTCACACTGGGTGAGTTCCCCTTCTCAGGAATAATAGATTATTTTTCCCTCTGTGGTACCTTGAATGAGAAGTCCCACCATAGGCTCAAATGTTTGAATGCTTGGTCCCCTGTTGGTGGCATTGTTTAGGGGATGTCTAGGAGATGTGGCTTTGGTGGAGATACATCACCGCAGGTGAGCTTTGGGGTTTCAGGGCCGCTTGACATTCCCAGTTTACCCTCTGCTTCCTGCCCTAGCTTCTGCTCCAGCCAGCATGCCTTCCGCTTTTCCATCATTGCAGGCTCTTATCCTTCTGCAGCCCCAATAAACCCTTCTTTCTATAACTTGCCTTGGCCATGGTGTTTTATCACAACCACAAAAAAAGTAACTAAGGCATCCTCCTCCAACCAAAGAGCTATGTTTGTTAGATTGTTAGAGTGCATGTCAGGCTGCTAGCCACAATCAATGAGAGAAGTCTGTCCTTAGATTTGTGGAGGGCGCAGGCCTGACCTGCCTGTTGTGTAAATGTGCTTGGTTTGTTCAGAAGCCTGCTTGCTTTGACAAGGTGTAGCCAGGACCTCCAGGCTGCTGGAAGTCCTATATGCCGTATAGAACACAGGTTGGTCTTTTTTTAACTGGGGAGAGTTTTGCTCCTAAAGTGTACCTGGCCTTGAGTGGCCTTGATTTTTTACTATCCCCACCCAAACTCAAATGAACACCTAGCAGGCCAACAGCAGTACATCCTATGAGTTTTCCTAAGGTCTCTAAACACTGGTCATTTGCTTCTACCCTTTATTAGAGTTTTCCAGAAAAAGGGAACCAACAGAGTGGGGGGGTGTAGGTGTGTGCATATGTGTTTCTGTGTGTTTGTGTCTGCCTATATCTCTGTGTATCTGTGAATACATGTATGTGTGTATATGTGTATAGATTTGTTGGATTGGATCACGTGACCAGGAGATCACATGACCAGGAGCAACCCAGAATATCACATTTTCTTATTGCAGCCCAGACTAACTAATATCTGTTTTCTCTAAGGAAGAAAACCACACAAAGCTAAAGAGAGGTCAGTTAAAACACAATAAAGAAAACTGGCCATTGCATTTTTCAATATAAAGAATCTGAGCTGGGCATGATGGTACAAATGTGTAATCCTAGCACTCAAGAGTATGAGTCGTGAGGGTTGCTGCAAGTCCTAGGCTAGTCTAGTTTATCTAAGGAGTCCTAGATTTGCTGAGGCTACATAGTGAGATCTACTTTCAAAGTTGAGGAGGATTTTTAAAAAGAATCTGTACTCACTAGATAGAGGAAAATAAAATTAAAAGTCAAGGAAAGTTAGGGCTGGGGGCTCAGCTTGGTCAGTAAGGCATGTGTGCAAGTGTGGGAACCTGAGTTTGGTCCCCTAGTGCTCACATAAAAAGCAAGGCATGGTGGCATGTGCTTTGTGGTCTCAACTCTGGGGAAGTAGAGACAGACAGATCGATTCAGCTGGCCAACCAAGCCAACCTAACCCATGAGCCCCAGGCCCCAGTGAGAAAACCTGTCTCAAGAAACAAGGTAGATGGCTCCTAAGGAAGGACAGCTGAAGTCGACCTCTGACCTCCGCATGAACAGAAACGTGAACGTGCACTGCCAGGATTGACTGAGAACTGCCTCCCAGCAAGCTAGAGAGGCAAGAGTATGGGGTGAGGGTAGGCAGGGAGAGGGACACAGAAGGCACCTCCCATTGTGTATCAGCCTAGACCCTGGGCCTTGCACCCTTGGCTCTCCCCAAAATTAAGAAATGGGTTCTCAGCGAATACAACAAAGGTAGAAACCATGACCTCAGAGGAGAGTGTGAACAACGAGCCCACATTGGCACCCCATACTGCTGGTCTGGTTAACTTTTCTCTCTGTCACGCATCAGCCATGCACTGGAGTGTTTGCTTGTTTTGAACAGCGTTGAATTTTTCTGTCCTTGAGTCTGTGCAGGAAGGGACAATCACCTTCCCATGCAGTCAAGCACCCGCATCCCTCAGGGCAGCCACAATCTTGACTTTGGGGATGAGAAGAAAATACCACCTGAGCCAATCCCACTGAAAAAAGTCCTTTCAGTGATAATTGCTGACTTTGTCCTGTTATCACCACACACACACACACACACACACACACACGCCTAACAACTGGACTTCCAAACTGTCTGCTGCCTGCCTGCCAGGGGTTCATTCCTTAACTCTTCTGTCTCCTATTACATTGTACATGTGAGAATGCTCACACACGCACCCTAAGACCACGGACATTTTGAATTTGATGTGCAGGACACTAATCAGACTTGTGGAAGCCTAAGTCATGGTCCCTGTTCCCACACTGGACAGTCCTGATGGAAGAATAATATGTTAGAAGAAATGAGTTGACAAGGCAAGAGTTACATTTTAGCATGGGTGTGGCAAGAGGCTCAGAGGCCCCCTTCTGAATCTGCAAGGGTTCTGCCACCCCAACAAGCCTATGGGGAACCTCACAACAGCTCCCTTGTGACCCAAGCAAAGGCTATGCTGTACAGGGCAGAGGGGATAAAAGCCACAGAAGACAGACTGGCTCCTCAAAGCCACTGGCTGAATGTACAGCAAACAGAGCTCAAGCTTCGGCTCATTTGCAGTCTTCAGCAGCTCATCTGTATCAAATAAGCAGCTGAACAAAGAGACTTTGATTTTGATGGTTTTAAAATGGGAGCAAGCTGGTTTCACTCCATGTTTGACTTCTGAAAAGAAAAAAAAAATGTGCCATTTGGGCTTTTGAGCACTCTGTCCTCATCCCCTGGGGGTAAATGGGCTTTTAAGTGGACAGACCTATATCCTGAATCAGGACAGGAGCTGAAGTGTGCTCCTCCCCCACCCACCTAAGCCCATAGCATCTCAGGGACCCTTTGTGCTGACTCCTAGTGCATAGATCCGACCTTTTCTAACACAACAGGAAAAGTTTATGGGATCTGGGACCCCGGAGAACAGAGTCACGGGTGAGCAGAGCACAGGGATGGCTCCTGATGGCATGAGAGGAGTTACCCAAGAAAGTCTCATGCTGCCCCTCTGTCTTCTTCCTCTCTGCGTATTATATGAGGGGACAAAGCCCAGGTACTAAGAACACCGGTCCCGATTCTGGGGACTCATGGGAGGTATCAGAGCCATTGGAGCAGGCTGTTGGCAGAATCCAACAGCTGAGGCGTATCCACTCTTTGTTGGCTCATTCGCTCATCCACCCTCCTTCAGCACTGCCCAGGCACTGAATATCCACCACCCCTTCCCACCCCCAAGCATACATGCCTGATGTGACTGAAGGGATGGGGTTTGACATGGATAATGTCATTTGGGTCCCCACTACTCCTTTGCCCTCAGGTGATCACAAATATCCAATCCTTGGTCCTACAGAAAGAGCCATTGAGAGTCTCTGAGCAGATTATGACCACACTGTTTCTTAGATGATAGTGGATGCCGTGGGTGCCTGTTAATGGTCTCTGAGAAAGGCTGAGCACCTCTGGTCAGCTCTGATCTACCTCTTCCTGTTGGGCTCAGGGACTCGCTTGCCTTTGCTGCCATAAGCCAGTCCTGGATCCATGCAATGCTAGAGCCATCAGGCCCTTTGGTCTGTTGGAACCTCTGCCTTCAGGCAGCTGGTTCTCATACACCAGGATATGGTTTTTCTGAAATAGCTGCTGCCATCTGAATACATCTGATAAGGTTCCTAGTATCAAGTCCCACCCCAACTCAGACAGTGAGGTTTCATTTAATATACTTCTTCCAGCATGTTCTTTTGCAGAGCAACTCTGCATCCTGTCTTGTCCAGTTGTCCTTTCAACTAGAAACTGGCTCACCTATTGCATGAGCATGCCCTTACACACACACACACACACACACACACACACTCGTTATAAACTCTGGCCATAGAGCTTACTGAGGGAAGGTAGCAGGTCTCTTCATTTCTTCAAGGCCTGTGCCGCTGTGTCTAATTTAATCCTCTTATTGATTCAGGAAGGGATGGCAATTATCCTAGTGGTACAGAAAACAATATTAAGTTTGGAGAGCTGACAGGACAACAGATCTCCTAGAGGAGCATTCCTCCTCAGTCCCACAGTCTCTTTGTCTGACAGTGCAAGCTGCAAGCAGGAGACCTTAGGGCCACTAGAGTAGCTCTAAATCCAACATGACTGTGTCCTTATACAAAAGAGGAAGTGGGACATAGAGATAGAAGACACAGTAGAAGGTGTGTAGAAGATGCCACAGGAGGATAGATGGTTGGTGTCATGCTGGAAGAAGGTGGACACTTGTTCTCCCTGCAAAGGATCAACTGAGCACCACTGGGGGCCCAGAACAGGTCTGACATTTAGCGATCTGAAGACAACTAAGGTAAAGGGTAATTTGCAGGGGAAGGTTATCCTTGTCGACAAATGTGACTAGATGTCTGTATGCAAAGAAAATAAATCCTACCTTCGTGCCTTACACTACATATAAATATTAAATTATAGCATAGACCTAAATATAAAATCTAGGACTATAAGCCTGAGGCCAAAACATAAGGAAGAATCTGTTTATCCAGGACTTTAGCAAAGACATTTTAGGTGGGACACAAAAAGCAATGATCTAAGGTAGAAAAGAAAGGGGAACACTGAATTCATAAATGGTAAAGACTGATCTTTGGAAGACACTGTAAAAAATATTTGCCAAACATGTGTTCGATAAAAACGATTATGCCCAAATAGTGAAGTGGTAAATGTTGATCTGCTCTAAGCTCTTGACGGGTGCATGCACCTCCTCTACACCTGGGTTCACAAAATGAAAGACACACATGCCAGCTACTTTTTTTAAGATTTATTTATTTGTTTTACTTATATGAATACAGTGTGGCTGTCTTCAGACACACAGAAAAGGGTATTAGATCCCATTATTACAGATGGTTGTGAGCCACCATGTGGTTGATGGGAATTGAACTCAGGACTTCTGGAAGAGCAGTCAGTGCTCTTAACTGTTGAGCCATCTCTCCAATCCAGGCCAGCTATTTTTAATATGCTTTAACTAGCTCAATGGCTGAGCCACTTCTGAACCTCCATGTGGCTAACACACTCCCCTCCGAAATTCCTGATATTACTAAATCTATATTTTATCTTTGCTCCCCTGGACTCTTCTGAGCAGCCCTCCTGGGGCCACTTTCCCCTTTGCACCTACATTTTGGCCATCTCTCTTTTCTGCACCTTCCCAGGGTGCATGCTCCATCTCCTACGATCTTGTTATGGTGGACCCTTCCTCTTTCCCTAGTCCCTTCCCAGGAATTCTAAAAGCCCCACCTCTGTCTCCCTTCCCAGCTATTGGCTGGTAACTTTATTTCCCAATCAAAACCAATTAGGGGCAGGGAGCTTCAGTGTCTTACAAGCAGACATGTGAATTCCTGTGTAATTTTGGAATCCATTAAATCAAATCCACAATATCTCACCTTTTTCATCCATTAAAGGCCTTTTTATTCATATATACATAGAACATAGTTAACAGTTACATAAACTAAAAGTATGTTGTACTCTAATAATGTCCAGTCCATCAATTTTGTCAATTTAGGTATATTACTCTATCATCTATCCTAACTTAAAGAGCTTACAATTTTATACCTGAATTATGTATTGATTTCAACTTGCATTACCACCTGAAAAACATCATTTCAAATCTACATCATCTTTTTCAATGCTAAACAACTTAAGTTTGATTTTGAGACTATAGTCTTCAACCCTGTCAAAGACCTGAGAATGAATTAAATATTACCTAAATATATAGGAAGCACAGAAACATAGCTTCCAAAACTTAACAGTTTGCAGAGACAGCTGACTACCTGGACCGTCCCCTAATTTCTTATATCATTGGAGCATCTGTCTTCAGCCTTCTGGCTCAGAACTATCTGACAGACCTAAAGTGATGCAAGAATTATGAAGGACTAGCTTACCCTGTCTTAGTAGAGCTTAGCAGTCAACTATCCTTCTTTTGGGAGAGTATTTTTGTCTGCAGATGAATTAGGGCAATTCTTGCCCAGTGGCTACTTTGCCACAATCAAAGTAACTCCACCTGGAAGTAATAATGCTCAATATCTGCCTTGAAGGGGAACAGGGATACTGTCAAGAGAAGACATGTCTCCTAGTCAAAATTTCTATTAATAATGAAAGTAGGTGCAAAGGGGAAAGTGGCCCCAGGACGGCTGCCCAGAAGAGCCCATGGGCAGCAAAGATAAAATATAGGTTTAGTATGTATTAACTCAGGAATATTAGAGGGGAGTGTGTTAGCCACATGGAGGTTTAAAAGTGACCCAGCCATTGAGCTAGTTAAGGCATATTAAAAATAGCTGGCATATGTATCTTTCATTCGTGAATTCAAAACACTTGGGCGGGTGTAGAGGAAGTACGTGCACTAGTTGGGATTTTAGAGAGGATTAACATTTATTGCTTCAAAATAGTCTTTAATTTCAACATTAAAAAAAAAGATGTTTGCTTCTTAAATTTAAATTTAACTTAATCACTCATATATTTGGATTGTTAGGGATCAAACCCGGGACCTAGCTCATGGTAGGCAAGTGCTCTGTCGCTGAGTCACATTCTGTGAACCAAACAAATGGAACTTATTTTTAAGTTTGGCATTTAGTTGACCCTTCACTGAGGAAGAGATCTAAGTGGTAAATAGACATGTGAAAAATGTTTAATGCCATTCAGCACTGAAAAATACAGGTTAGAGCCACAATAAGAGGTCACTATGTCCATGGAGGGATGGCCACATTTAAATGAAGTATTGGAACAGGAAGTGGTTAGAACAATGCAGGATAGCTGGAACTCTTATGCATCTTGGAAAACAATTAGTCAGTCTGTTAAAAAGTAAAGGCTCAGAGGAAGCTAAGTCAGTAGTGAAATCTGATCCTGGTGCCCACATAGAAGCCTGATCACTAAACGCTTTAGGTCCCATCGAGAGACTCTGGTTCAAAGAATAAAGTAAAGGTCCTGAGTAATAATATCAGAGGTTAACCTCTGGCTCTCTCTCTCTCTCTCTCTCTCTCTCTC
>NW_022196912.1:39043034-39049127 GCF_008632895.1 Mastomys coucha
CTCTCTCTCTCTCTCTCTCTCTCTCTCTCGGTATGCACAGACACTCAGATGCACACATACACATTCCCACAAAGTAAAAAGATACCAGTACCCCATGATCTAGTCAATTTTGCTCTTAGAGCAGTAAAAACATATGCCCATATGAGGACTTGTATGTAAATTCACACAACTGCATTTATAATAGCTCCAAACTGGAAACAATTCACATGTCCTCCAACAAGAGAATGAATAAACACATGCTGCTTATGCCTCAGAATGCTGTGCAATGAAAGCAAGAAGCTATCTACACGCTCAACAGTGTGGATGCATTTTCAAAACACGATGCCAAGTCAGAAGTCAGATATAAAAGGCTACTGGATTTTTAAAAAGATTTATTTTTAATATTTGCATTGTGAGGGGGACATATAAGTGCAGGTACTAACTAGAGTTAAAGGCAGAAATGAGACACCTGATGTGGTTACTGGGAATTGAACTCTGGTCCTCTGTAAGAACAACATACATGGTTAACCACTGAGCCATCTCTACAGCCCCCAATACTGGATTTTTTTTAAAGATATGTTTTTATTCGTGTGTGTGTGTGTGTGTGTGTGTCTGTCTGAGAGAGAGGATGTGTATGTGTTTGTACATATGCGTGCACTGCCACAGGTACTCTGGCACCATCAGAAAAAAGCATGAGATACCTAAAACTAGAGATATAAGTAACTGTGAGCTACCCAACAGAGCTGCAAGGAACTGAATTTCAGTCCTCTGTAAGATCAGTGTGCACTCTTAACTGATGAGCTATCTCTCTAGCTCTGAAAATATTTTTAATATAGCATTTAGAAAAGACAAAACCGCTAAGGACAGATATCCAGTTGATGGCTTCCAGGAGCTGGATGGCATAAGAGGGAATGCCTTCAGGAGAGGACTGTAAGATATTCTGTGTGCATGCAAGAGATGAGGACATGTCCAATTATGTATGGCCAATCTCAGTAAACTATACCTGAATTTTTCCGTATGTGAACTATGTTTGGATAACTCTAATTTTAAAACTTTGTAAGTATTACCACCGTCCTATTCAGAACTTGCTTCTTTTTCTAGCAGAAGTTTATTGTTAGATTAAAGGAAGGAGGGCATTATTTATTCCAATCTCCTCTGATTAATACATGACTAAATACCATATTTTGTATAACAAGAGCTATAAATACTGAGACTCTCATACAGCCACACAGAGCACAGTACACATCGTACCTGACAAGAGCTTTTAGAATTTTGCTTCTATAATAATCCCTGGGACAGAACAAAGGTGAGAAAAGTAGCAGTTATGTCTATTATTATTCTGTTCCTTACATGCATCTCTAACCACAGCCACAGGAGTGGGCAGGGCCAGAATTATTACCTCTGTGTTATATGTATATATACAGAAACTAAAGAACATGCTACAGAAACTAGAGAGAACTCAGGGGTTAAAAGTCCTGGCTGCTCTTGCAGAGGACCCCTGTGCTGTTCTCAGCACCCACATGGCAGCTCATGGCCAACCATAACTCCAGCACTCCCATTTGACCTCCATGAGCAACACAGAGAGAGATAGAGATAGAGATAGAGAGAGAGTTAGAGAGAGAGAGAGAGAGAGAGAGAGAGAGAGAGAACATTTACATATATGCAATACACACAGGCAGAATATTCATAGTCACAAAATAAATCAAACCTCTTTAAATAACAAATAATTTAAAAGAAACTTGCTACAGATACTAGTGTGACAACTCAGCAGTTAAAGATACCTGCAGCCAAGCTCGACAACTTAAATTCAATCTATAAGAGCCACAGGGTAGGAGAGAAATCTGAGTTACCCTCTGGCCTTTATACCAGCACCATCACACACACACACACACACACACACACACACACACACACAGAGAGACAGAGACAGAGACAGAGACAGAGACAGAGAGACAGAGAGACAGAGACAGAGACAGAGACAGACAGAGACAGAGACAGACAGAGACAGAGACAGAGACAGACACACAGACGCAGACACAGAGAGAGAGCAAGAGAGACAGAAACAAAGAGACAGACACACACACACACACACACACACAGAGAAAGACAGAGACAGACAGAGAGACAGACACACACACACACACAGAGAGAGAGCAAGAGAAAGAGACAGACACAGAGAGACAGAGACAGAGACAGACAGACAGACACACACACACACACACACACACACACACACACACACACACACACCAAACAAATTTTAAAATAATTAAAGAACCTACCACATCTTCCACAGTGAGTGCATGGTGCATGGTAACCCCTGAACTTAAATCCTTGTCTTTTTTACCACAGAGAACATCTAAGTTTTTCTTATTCTTTCTCTCCAGAGTGAGCTGAAGCAAAGCCCAGCTGAGAAAACTGATAGGCAGGAGGGAAACTTGTTTTCAAACCTGTGATCTTTTTTCAGTGTTTTGAAACTTGAAAAGGCCTGGAAATAAATCTGAAAGGGCTGTCTATAACTTGGAGCTGGAAGGTGAAGAGGAGAGTCAGTTCAGATGTGACAGGAACTAGGACATGACCTCCATGTGCCTAAGAGGTAGACAGAGCCCTTTGAAGCCACAAGACCAGAACACAAATCCAGCCCCATCCAGCTCATAGCTGCTTCCACCAGCCAGGCAGGAGCCCTGGAGCCCAGGACAACAGGGAAGGGCCCTCGGGCAGAAGCTCCCATCCCCTACAGACTGAAGAAGCCAGGATTCTGTGGAGACACTGCCTTACCTGGGTCACAGGAGTACAGACTCCTCTTTGTCCCTTCTACTCCTGAAACTTTTCCTCTGTGGCCACTTTCCTGTATTTGACTCTATCTTGATCATTCAATGGGTCTGCCTTAGGCCTAGCATGCTGCAGGGTGTGTGGTCAGCCCTTTCTGGTTGCTCCAGAGTGCCTATAGCAGCCACTCTGACAGCCCTCAGCCTGGCCCCTGTGCCACCACCTGGATCTTCATCATCGCTCACAGCCTGCAAAGCAAGGAGCCCAAGAAGCTGAGCCCTGAGAGGTATTCATACAGAGGTCTGTTCAAGCATTCCCATACAGGCTATTAGGAGAACAGAGAGCACTTCCAATTTCAAGTGTTCTTGTCATTGGTTGAAGCAAATCATTTAGATGATTTAGAACCAAACCCCACTTAGAAGAAGCGCCTGCAAGTCCAGTGAGTTGAAAAATGGCCTTGACCACTCCAGGCTGCTGCTGCAGAGGAGGAAGGTCCTGCCCTTTGTGTACTGTAACTTCTTAAGTTTCCAAACCCATCTGTAGCTAGAAGCCACCCATGGAAGCATGCACTCTGTGACCAGGCACAGAGCAGCCTCGCCACGGGCTCTGCAGAGGGTTGAGATCTAAATAAAAACAGAAAGCTCCTACAGATTACAAGTGGCAGACACCTGTAATCCTAGCACTTGGGAGACTGAAGTGGGAAGGCCCCTGAGGTCAGCCTGGGTCAGAGTGAGACCTTGTCTCAAGAGAACCTAAAACCAACCACCCTCCCCCCACAAATCTTACAGTTAAGTACAAGCTACATGGTTAGAACAAGAATATTCCAAACACAATGGAAGTGTATTTTTCTCTTATGTAAACAGTTCAGAGATGACTCTATTCCACAAAGTCGTTCAGGGAATCCCACTGCTTCTTTATAGTATACCCATTTTTCCATACAAGTAAAATGCAGAATCTTGACAAGCTAGTTCAGGGAATCTGTCCATCCATTATCCACTTTCCTTTCTCTCCTCCCTCCCTCCTGTTCCTTCCTCTCCTTCACCATGTGTGAAGATCAAGGCCCTGAACCCCCTCCTCAGCCCTCTGTCCCCCTGTGTTAGCGGTTTTCACGTTCATAACCCAGTCTCCCTTCACTCATGTCATTGCCTCCACATTCAAGCTTATAAGAAAGCAGGGAGGAGACACATGATTCTCTCAACAGAGAGGCCTGGAGGCTGTGCTCTGGTTCATTCCATTTGGCAACTCTTAGTCACGTGACCATGTGGGCTGCAGGATATCAAGGAAAATCCTTTGATTTTCCTTGAAATCATGTTTCCTTTGAAAACTATCCAGGAAACATGTTTACATTTCTACTCCCTTAAGCCCACTCCAAAGTGCAGGGTCAGCCCCAATAATTTACCAAGGTAATGGCACATTGAGAATTCCTCTTGTAACTTCCTTCCTACAGGTGACAGAACATCAGTGAAGCTCACTTGAGTTGGGTCTTATTCTGAATGAGTTATGGTTTCTTCAAAGATGTTTTACTCTAAATTACTCATTTACTCCTTCATGAACACTTCCTGAGCATCCACTCTGTCTGAATAAGTATTAAGGGGCCACAGTGAGCAAAAAACAAAGTGAAAATATTGCCAAAAAGAGCACTTAGTGGCATTTACGTGCAAATGAAGGGGGCAGACACTAGAGAGAAAGGTTTGGGGGACTGGAGAAATGGCTCAGTGGTTAAGTGTAGAAGTGAGGTCTAGTTCTACCTCCCAGCCCCATGATCCTCAGATTCAAAGTATATTTACAAATATCCTGGTCATGTAGGCTCTACTCTGACTATATCATAACCAAAGATAACCCATTTATTTTAACCTACATTCTACCACATGGCTGGTTACCTGTACTCAGGTACCATGTGTCCGTCTCCTCAAATCTTCCTGGGCAGATCTCCCCATACCTGGCTTCATCACAGAATTCTCCCTCCTACCAAATGTCCCACCTCCTATCTCCTGCCTAAGCCATAGGCCATCAGATTTATTATTGACAGGTACCGCATCCATACAGACAGAAGATATTCTCCCTACAGGTAGGAGTACTTGCTGCTCTTGCAGAGTACTGAATTCAGTTCCCAGCACCCACATAGTCATTTACCACTAACAGTAACTCCAGTTCCAATGGATCCACTGACCTCTTCTGACATATTCAGGAAAGCAGTATATGCATGTGGTACAAATACATGCATGCAGGCAAAACACTTATGCACATAAAATAAAATAAATCTTTAGAAGAAAGGAAGGGTTGGGGCTGAAGAGATGTCTCAGTGGTTAAGAGCAAGTACTGCCCTTTTAGAGAACTTAAATTTTCCAGCACCCAGGTCTGGTGGTTCACAACCACCTGCAACTAAAAAATCTAGGGGTATATGATACCTCTGGCCTCCATAGGTACCTATACTCACATACATACCCCCTGCCACACACATACACAGAGAGAGAGGGGGGGGAGAGGGAGGGAGAGAATTATAAAAAAATAAAACTGAGAGATATGGGCTAGAAAGATGACTCAACAGTTAAGGGCACTTGCTGGTCTTCCAGAGGACCTGAGTTCAATTCCCACCAACCACATGGTGGCTCACAACCATCTGTAATGGGATCCAGTGTCCTCTTGTGGTATGTCTGAAAACAGTGTATTCATATACATAAAATAAATAAATCTTTTAAAAATGAGATATAAAGAAGGTCTTAAAATCTCAAATTACAACCCACCATCTCAAGTAAGAGAAGGCACAAGCTTGAAGCAGCTAGTTATCCCCTTAGGGCAAAGAGCAGATAGATGTGTTCTTGTGTACTCATGCTAGGCCTCTGTTCCACATTTATATAGTCCAAGATCTCCTACCTAGGGAATGGTACCACCCACCGTGGGCTGGGTCTTACTATGTCAGCTAACCCCTAGTAGTCAAGACAATCCCCCACACACATGCTCCCAAGCCAACCTGATCTAAACAGTCCCTTGTTGAGTTTTTATTCTCAGATGAGTCCAAATTATATCAAGTGGACAATTAAAACCAATATTAGTGATATTAATCAACGAATCGGACAAATCTGCAGCTTCCTGTTCTGAAGGAAAAGAACATGTTGCCTAGGGAGCAAGACAGACAGCTGGAAGTAGGCAGTGACTGGTGAAGCCTCTCTGAGGACTAGTGAGTAGGCTGAGGAAGGATTGCGGCTCTTCATGCAGAAGAGGGTCATGGTCATTGTGTGTGCTTTTCCTCTTCCCCCTGGTAGAAACAGTCAAGGCTAGCTACCTCACCACTGACCACAGTCAAGGCCAGCTACCTCACCACTGACCACAGTCAAGGCCAGCTAC
>NW_022196912.1:39050250-39051818 GCF_008632895.1 Mastomys coucha
CTCACCCACTGACCACAGCCAAGGCCAGCTACCTCACCCACTGACCACAGTCAAGGCCAGCTACCTCAACCACTGACCACAGTCAAGGCCAGCTACCTCACCCACTGACCACAGTCAAGACCAGCTACCTCACCCACTGACCACAGTCAAGGCCAGCTACCTTACCCACTGACCACAGTCAAGGCCAGCTACCTCACCACTGACCACAGCCAAGGCCAGCTACCTCACCACTGACCACAGTCAAGACCAGCTACCTCACCCACTGATCACAGTCAAGACCAGCTACCTCACCCACTGATCACAGTCAAGACCAGCTACCTCACCCACTGACCAGCAGTAGGAACCAAATGGAGAGAGCCCAACAAGGGACAGAGATATGCATAAAAGTTTTGCTATTCTAGGGAGCAGAGAGAAGCGACATTAAGTAAGGTACTCTTCTATCAGATTCTGCAAGCCAAGGAACAGTCAAGACCCACAAATAAAGTCTTTATGGTTTGGTTGAGGCACAGCCTTCTTCAGGCAGCTTCTGGGCCTTGCATAGGAGAAAGGGACTGCCCATGCTTTTGACCCCAGATCACTGAGCTTCTCTTCCTGGGGACATGGAGCACTTTAAGCCTTGTGTCATTGGTGACTTATCCATTCTTCTCCCCTAACTGAAGTCAATGCTACCAACATGTAACCAAAGGAAGGTCAGAGAACCGGGCTGGGACACTGGGGTAGACCTGAGTAATGAGCCAAACTCTATCTAGGCGATCCCAAGGTCCAAGTCCCTGACAGCTCGTCTTTAAATCAACAGAAAGTCTCACAGAGGAAAGGAGGGCACCTTCTTTTAAAATATCATACAAGGGCTGGTGAGATGGCTCAGCAGGTAGGGGGACCTGTCACCAAGCCTGACCTGAGTTCAATCCCATGACTCACAGGATAGAAGGAGATAACCAATTTCTTTAAGTTGTTCTCTGATCTCCACACATGTGCATACAAAATGAATAAAATATTTTTAATGTCATATAAGTTCCAAGTCCTCATACTGCCTGAAAATCTATGTGGAATCTTTGACTCCTTAAACACCAAAAAGTTATTGAAAAACTACTTGCACATATATCCATGTACTATATATATGTATATATATATATGCATCTATATGACTCATATCACATCTATATCTAGAATACTTAAGCTATTGGCATAAGCGGTAACATCTTCAAGTTCTGTAGCTGAGGAATTCAAAGACAATTAAAGCCTTAAATAAGAATTTCTAAAAGAAAGTTCTACTCTGAGTGTGGCTGTGCAAGGAATGAGGGGACCTGTTTCCCTGTGATACTGGTGAAATTAGGTTTTAAAAAAAGAATGTTTATCCCAGCAATCAGGCAGCTGAGGCAGGAGAACAGAGTTTGATGTCAGCTGAAGCTATAGAATGAATAAAACACTATCTCAAAGAAAGAAAAATAAAAGTTTAAGGCTGGGTGGTGGTAGCATACATCTTTAGTCCCAGCACTCAGGAGGCAGAGACAGGTGGATCTCTGTGAGTTTGAGGCCGGCAAGTTCCAGGACAGCCAGGAAGCCAGGAC
>NW_022196912.1:39051828-39062453 GCF_008632895.1 Mastomys coucha
AGAGTCTTTGGAAACAATCCTAAAGGTACTGGTCAAATAAAGAGACATTTAAGAAAATCTATGCCAGGCACTGGTGGTGTATGCCTTTAATCCCAGTACTTGGAGGCAGAGACAGGAAGATTTCTGAGTTCAAGGCCAGCCTGGTCTACAGAGTGAGTTCCAGGATAGCCAGGGCTATATAGAGAAACCCTGTCTCGTGGGGGGTTGTGGGGGGGGAGAAGAAAAAGGAAAGGAAAGGAAAGGAAAGGAAAGGAAAGGAAAGGAAAGGAAAGGAAAGGAAAGGAAAGGAAAGGAAAGGAAATTTGTAGAATTGGGCAAGAGGGGTGAGGATTTGTGAAATTTTAACTCAAGTCCTGTGCCCTCATTCCATCTCAGCTAGAGGATGCTGTGACTCTACTCCAAAGACTCGTGCTCTGGCCATGCCCATCCTTCAGTGGATGGCCCCCAGGCCATGGTATCTTCCTGCCTGCTCAGAGCAGGCAAAAGCCAGTGTTTCTCATCCTGCCTCAGACCTCTGTTACAGAAATGAGTACTGCAGAGAGGTGGAGCTCCCTTCAAGATCAAGGGTGTTCTTGAAAAGAGTGGATGCTGCAGTTCTATGTAATTCAGAGAAGACTGGCATATTAGGAAGATAAACTGGTTAGGTATCCTGAGAGAGCCAGGGAAATACAGGGTTAAGAAGGAGTCGGAACTAATCTTAAGCATGAGCCTCAGAAACTATCCCCTGAAGCACTTAATGGAATCCATCACTAAACTGATTTCAGGGTAAGGTGAAAACCCAACAGAAAAGCCGGGTGGTGATTTGTGAACCCTTACATGTGGTTGTAGTCAAGAAAAGAGATCGTTAAAGTGTGCCGTATACTCACAAGGCTTGTGCTGAGCAACTGATGGTGGGGAGACCCACCAAAACAGTACAGGTAGCTCCGACATAAAACACATCCCTGAGGACCAATACCCAGACTTGCTATATGATGTAAAATGTCCAATTGCCAGATTGGACCAGAAACCATCCTCCCCGAGGATGAACTTTCATAACACCCAAAGGAGCTCCACAAGCTGCCGAAGGGGGCTGTCCACAAACAGATGGACATTTCAAAACGATTCCAAGTGGAAAATCTGGGTTATAAAGTATAGGCTCAACAATAGACTTCACTTGGCAAAAGAACTGCCAAACTTCAGGGAGAAACAGAGCCCTTGCTTGCATGTGTAAACAAAATCATCTTGAAGACACATAACCGAGATTATGCAACTTGAAAAGAGAAAAAATGAATATGGATTATCTTCCCCCCCCGAAAAGTGGGTTACCATTAATTATACAAGCCAACATATGAAGGAATTACCAAAGAGAAGAAAGAGACATAAAATACTCAAATAAATAATGCCAAGCTAGAATGATGGCAAAAGCATCTGTCACCATGCCTGACAACCTGAATTCCATCACTGAGACCCACATGGTGAAAGGAGAATTGACACCAAGTTGTCCTTTGACCCTCACACATGTGCTGAGGCACAAACATGACTAACACACACACACACAATTGATCAATCAATCAGTCAATGTTAAAAACATGTTAAAGAAATGGCATCCCTAGATTCCCCAAGCTTGATGAGAAGCATTAACTGACATATCCAAGAAGCTCAAGGAACTGTGGGATCCACAAAGATCCACAAACACACACTGGAATAGAAGACGCTCCAGGCTGGAGCAAGAAGACAGCCTTAAAATCAGCAGCAGAGTAGAGAAAACCTCAGAGGGGGACCTCAGAGTGATACCTTATTAGGAACATTGGAGACAAGGGCACAATGGGACAATACTGAAGGCACTCAAGTTAAACAACTGCACCCCTACACACACACACACACACACACACACACACACACACACACACACATTGCAAGAAGGATCAAGGCAAGTCCTTCACACTACAAACAAGCAACCCAAGGAGGTGATTTGAATCTGATGAGAAGTTAAGAGCCTGGGCAGAGATAATCCGGTCAGCATGCGAGACACGATAGAGGCCCTTTCTCTGTTCCACTCACTGCACTAGCTTGCGTCTTTGTAGCTACACCCCACAGAAGTGAAATGCACTCAACGGCAGTGCACAGGAGCAAATGAGAACAAAGCCATACTATGCTAGCGAAGCAGCTTCATGTGGCAACACAATTAACAGGAACAAACAAAAAGACCCAGAAATAGGGAATGTGGAATTTAATATAATGAAGGCTATAAACATATACTTACTTGCTCTCCTTTCTTCTCCCAGACTCTTTAAAAGACATTACATTATATAACATAATAATATAACAACATATTACAGGGTTTGTAACACATGTAGGTGTAACGCTGTTGAACAGTAATACTCAGAAAGAATGAGAAGTAGAATTATATCAAATGAAATTCCTAAATCTGTCACAGAGTTGTCTAATAGACTCTGATCAACTCTCTCTCTCTCTCTCTCTCTCTCTCTCTCTCTCTCTCACACACACACACACACACACACACATACACACACACACTGACACACATACACACTCATACACAGAGACACACAGATACATGGACACACAGAGAGACACACAGAGACACACATACACATTTATACATACACTCACAAACACAGAGACAAACACAGAGGCACACATACACATTCACACACACACTCACAGACACAGAGACACACACAGATACACACACACATACACACACATAGACACAAACACAAAGACACACATGCACATTCATACACACACATAAACACTCACACACATAGACATAGACACAAACACAGACACACTCACACACATAGACACACACATACATAGACACGCAGGCATATACACACAGAGATACACACATACATAGACACGCCGGCATATACACACAGAGACACACACACAGACAGACACACAGAGATCCACAACACATAGACACATACCCACACACAGAGAGAAACACACACATAGACACACTTGCAGATACACACATACATACACACACACACCCCAAACCCTGACTGCTAAGGAAATGACTTTAAAGGAATATATTGGAAGAAGAACTCATAAATTAGCGCTGTTCTCACCTCGATTAGAGAAGCTGCCTTTGCAGTGGGCAGCAGTTAATGCCAAGACAATAACTGATCAAGGTGCTAAGAGTAAGTGACTGCTGAGTTCTCAACCCCAAATGGTCCATCTATATCACCCCTCAGAAAAGGGGGTGAAAAGGATGTAAGGCAGGGAGGAGAGCCGTGAAATGCTGATCTCTCTCTGGACATGACATGGCTGCTGCATGCATGAACTCATGGCAGCTCCAGTTACCTGTGCATAAGACAAAGCCAGACAATAATTCCAATTTGGAAGGGGAAGGTCACATGAGGTTCTAACCAAAGCGGAGGAGTCATTGGCACCTGATTGGCTGGAGGAGAGGGCAGGTCATTTTTCTTCAGGGGTAGGGCCACTGGGTGGTTGTGCATGCTTATGTGGGCAGCACTAGTTAAATCCAATGGATCATAAAAAGTAAATTTAAAACAAGGGCATGGAGGAGGGAGGCATTTTGGAGAGGTACAGGAAAATTAAAAGAGGGAGTTGGGTGGATTTAATCTATATTCTATATCTGTGGATATATGTATGAACTTGTCAACAGATAAATTCAAATTTTTTAAATATAGGGGCAAGTAATTAAACTGCCAGGTTGAAAAATATTCACTGAATCTAAATGAAAGATATACAGGAATAATTGAGCAGGAAAAACTTGAAGCAAATAGAAAACCAAAATTACAATGTCAGAGGGGAAGCTGACTATAGTCACACAGTCAAGACCAGATCAAATACACCACTGATCCCATCAGATCACAGTGGCAATGACAATGGCCTTCTTCCTAGTAATATCACAGTCACTGTGTCATTATAAAGTGACACATTCTTCTTGTGTTTGGGGTAATGGTGGTGTAAGCAGACCTACTCTGTGCTTCATCTTCTAGAAACCACAGTATATTCAATAACATGTACACAATACTTGATAATACATGGCCATGTTTCTGACTGTGCAGTAACTATAGTATACTTCATATGGCTGGTGGGTATGGCGCTCTCTCTTTCTCTCTCCTCTGTCTCTCTTTCTCTCTCTCTGTCTCTCTGTCTCTCTCTGTCTCTCTCTGTCTCTCTCTCACTCTGTCTCTGTCTCTGTCTCTGTCTCTCTCTCTCTCTCTCTCTCTCTCTCTCTCTCTCTCTCTCTCTCTCTCTCTCTCTCTCTCTCTCTCTCTCTCTCTCTCATATACACACACACACACACTTGTGTGTGAATACAGGTGCATGTTGTAGACTGTCAAACTTTTAACAGTGTCAAGAGGGCTACTCATTGGCCTGTGCCACCTAGTGAGTCCTCAGCCAAGCTGGGGCCCAGATGACTTTCCCAGCCCTCAGTGCAAAGCACCTTCAGCCACGATGCCAGATGTATCAACAAAGGAGGCTCCTTAGTTCCCGTGAGTGTATTTGTTACAAATGGAATGCTGTGGTCTGAGCGGAGGCTTAGGAAGTGGCTCTGTGACTCATGGAGACCTGAGCAGGCTGCCTCGAGGACACCAAAACAGGAGATGCTCTGAGAGATACATAGCTAGAAGTTGAGCTGGCATTTGATGAGATGCCAGGGACTTAGGCAAGAATTCCTGCACACCCAAGCTGGGGCACCCCTCCCAGAGGGATGGACTGGCAGGCGCCAGCAGGGCCCAGTGATGTATACTTCGGTGTAACAGCAAATCTTCAGGGGCCCTAGGCAGATATGAGCCCAGTGTCCTGAGGAAAGCCCCCATCCTCATTCCCACAGGTCTGGAGGGCAGGATCTCCAGGGAACAAGTGAGACTCTGGAGCCCCCCCACCCCCGGTACCTGCCAATTTGTGTGGCTGGGCATATTCCCTTCTTGTAGATGGTGATCAAGGTTCCTAGCCAGGTTTTTGGAGATGAACAAAATAAAACCACACATAAAAGCCCAAATAGGATGCTGGGCACAACTGACTACTTCAGGAGCCTCAAGCACACAGCAGCCCCGAAACCCAAAGACAGGCCCTTGACTAGGTCCATCCAAGGCCACAGCTTCTAAGGCTGGCTTAGAGGGAGCCAAAGACAGAACACCCACAACTTTTGGCTTTTCCTAGATCAAGAGCAAGATGGAAAGCCTGGGAAAATAATCTGCCCCTGGCCTGTGAGTCTGAGAAACACTCTTTTTTCTGGTGAACACAGCATGGCTCAGGTTCTACCGCATGTAATAATTTCTGAGTCCTCATGAAGCCTTTGTCTTATTTTAAAATCCTCTTTTTTTTCTTCTTCTTCTTCCTAATTATTCAAAATTATTCAATTTTGAATTCAAAATTACCCTTCATAATTATCTGCTAATGTGTCCTTTCTTCCCTAATTCAAAGTCCCTTAAAAAAACAATAGGAACTGTGGGACCAGAGAGAGATGCTTAGGGGTTAAGAACAAGTATTGTTCTTGCAGAGGACCTGGGTTCAGTTCCCAGTACCCATGTGACTGCTCACAACCATCTCTAATTCCAGTCCCAGGTAATCTAGTGCCCAACTCTCGCCTCCTCAGCCACCATGCATGCACATGGTACACATTCATATATGCATGCAAACAGTCACACAGATTTTATAAAATAAAATCTTTTTGCTAGAGTAGGAACTAATCCTGTCTAGTCCTCTGCTGTATCCCCAGTGCCTGGCACACAGCAGGGTTCGGTGAATCTTTGCTGACCTACATCTTCCCAAGCCTACTCCCACCTCTGTAGCTGCAGTCAGTCATAGTACGAGAACTTGGGCTGAGTAATATGTCCCAGAAGGGTCAGTATTTCTACATAGTGTATTTTTGTCAGTCTTAATGAGCTCTAAAGTTAGGGACACTCACTAGAGACAGAGACCACTATGCTATGGCCTTATAAATAGTGAGTCCCAACATTGGGGAGTAAATGTAGGACCTGAGACTGCTACTTTCAGCCTGACCAGGACAAACATTCAGCAGCAGAGGGGATAGTGCTCTGCCCCCTGTAGGTCAATGGGTGCAATGTCGGGTACATCACCAGTTCATGTTAATTCTAATACACTGAGATAGTGAGCCTTCTCCTCTTGGGATCAGAAAAATGAACATGTTGTTTCAAGCCCTCAACTATAGGCAGCAGGGATGGCTTTGAAGACGGAGCACTTGAATCCTAGACTCTAGCTCCATCCACCTTTGCAGTCCTGACACTGTATCTGTTCTGGGATGGACAGCATACCCAAATCCGTATTATGAAGCTGGAGCATCTTCTACCTTCAGATTGTAGTGGAGACAGAGCCTTTGAGGGGGAAATTGGTGTGGAAAAGATCGTAGGGTGCAGACTCCACCCAGTGCTCTTTTAAAATGTGGTACTGAGGGCTGGGGAGGTACCTCAATATATAAAACACTTACCCTGCATGCATACGGAGCTGAAATTGGATCCTGGCCACCTATATAAAAATCCAGGTGTGGTGGCATGGACCTACAATCCCAGCACTGGAGTGGCAGAGACAAGAGAATCCCCAGGGCTTGCTAGACAGTAAATCTAGAGCAGTAGTTCTCAATCTTCCTAATGCTGCAACACTTGAATATAGTTTCTCATGTTGTGCTGACCCCCAACCATAAAATTATTTTTGTTGCTACTTTATAATTTTGCTACTTTTATGAGTTGTAATGTAAATATCCTTTTAGATGCTTTTAGATGGTCTTAGAGGACTCCTGTATTGTGCCCTGCAAGGCATTGAGATCCACAGGTTGAGAACCACTGATCTAGACAATCAGTGAACTACAGATTCAGGAAAGACCCTGACTCAAAAAATACACACACACACACACACACACACATACACACACACACACACACACACTGTCCTTCTCTCTGTCCATAGTGTGAACACATATTAAGAAGGTGGCATCTGGGATCCAGAAGGAGTCTTCATAGGAATTAAGACACGTTAGTACCCTGGTCTCAAACTTCCAACCTCCAAAACTATAAGAAGGTAACTATCTAGTATTTAAACCTGTCGTATTATTATGACAGCCTAGGCTGACTAGCACAAAAAATTCCAAAAACCAAATAGTTCCGTGTTGCATGAACAAGCTCTCTACTCAGGAGAACATCCTTTCCCTATTGCTCAGTCTATTAGAGAGAGAGAGAGAGAAAGAAAGCTTAATATCTCCCAAGGACATCATAGAGTTTACAAAGGAACTGGGAACTGGGGGCCATTGGTTTAACTGCCTCATAAAGAATTAATGAGTCACTAGTGCTCCCAGGAGCTGTGAGAAACCCTAACGCCGTCTGATAACTCTGCCTTACCAATGCCTAGGTCCTCTTCAGCTCTATCCCCAAAGGCTACTTTCATATCTTCTCTGGATGCACCTGCTCTGTAAAGAACCCTCACATCTCCCCAGACAGTGTAGAATGACCCACTGTGGTCTATACCATCACACTGAGTCAGAGGTGTGAGGACAGAGGTTCATCTCCTTTCTCACAGTCAGGAAGCTGGGCCAGGAGCATCCATCTTTGACCTCCATCCATCCCTGCCTCCAGTTCCCATATCAGCCCAACAGTAAGTAAACCACTTGCACAGTGTAAACATGTACATCTGAATAAATTTTGTTAAACAAATGAATCCATTTATGGGCAAACAATTAGCAGCAAAATGACAACTAAATAATTAGAGCTATTGGAACAAGAGCCAGAAACAGAAAAAACCCAAAAATAAGGAGAAAAGTGGAAGAGAGGATGCAAGAAGGAACTAAAGGGGGGCAAAGAGAGGTTTTTTACTCTCCCCTATTCATGGGGAGGCTCCTAGTGGCCATCGATCAATTTTATTCTACTTGCAATCATTGGCAGAGGACCAATGAACACACACTGGGCTACTGCTGAGCCTCAAAGATGCGTTGGCCAAAGTCTCTTGGAGATTCACTACACTTTATGACACTTCCATTAAGCTGTGCTAAGTATCTAGGCAGAACCTGTGAATAGGAAGACACAGCTGCCATAGAGGCAGGGGCATAAGGAGCCACTCTGTTACCACAAGTATGTGGCCTGAATACAGAGCTCCCCAACATTCCCATCCTAACAACCTCAGAGCATATGAGGAGTCCCCGGAGTGTGTGTAGCATGCTTCATCATGCACAAAGTGCTTCTACAATCCTTGTCATGTGGTTGCCTCAACACACACTTGAGAAGGTGGTGCAGTGTGGTAGTCAATGTTCACTGTCAGCCCCACTGAACCTAGAATCCAGTCATAGACAGGCCTGGGAGGGTTGTCTTGACCACTTTGATTAATGTGGGAACATGCTCATCTTAATTATAGGTAGGACCTGTGCTATGAAAGAACAGAAAAGCACTAGCTGCATTCATTGTTGCCCCCTGTTTCTGATGATGCATTTGGTGTGACCCACTTCCTTAAATTCCTGCCACTGTAGCCTCCTTGGTAGGGTGGATTGTAACCAGGAACTGTGAGCTGACAGAAACCTTTTTCTCCATTGATGCTTCTGTCAGCATCCTATCACATTACAGGAAAAAAAAAAAAAAAGCTAGGACATATGGTACCCAGCTCTGCTGTGTAGAGAGAGGCCATGATGGTTAACCATCACTGTCCACTTGACTGGATTTAGAGTCACCTAGGAGATTAGTGAGGCTAATTGGTGAAACACTTCTGGGTGTTTCTGTTTCTAAACAAGATTGCCTGAGTGCAAAATACTTACATTGAGTGTAGGATACACCACCCCAAGAGCTGGTCGTTCATGCTCTGCATCCTCTCCACCATGATGTGGACTGCCCTGCTCCACCATGCTATCCCTGTCATGATTGCCTGAACTCTCTGAGCAAAATAAGCAAAGTAATACTTCTTCTAGTTTGCAAGGCATCTTGGTCACAGTAAGTAAAAACTAGCTAACAGGGACTCAAGGAACTTGTCCAAGGTCACATAGCTAGTAAGTTACCCAGCAAAGGTTTGAATTCTCGTCTTTCTGATTCCAAACCTATGCTCTTTCCAAGTGGCCCCTGAGTTTCCTGGCAGAAACTTCATCTGTCCATGGGTACATATGTCCAGCCTGGCACATCATCTGGGCAAATTTGGATCTAGACTCCTCTCACATTCACCCCGGAACTGTGAGCAATTTGTGTCCTTTGAAGGAAACTATTTGCACCTGTCACTGCAGGCCATCTGAAACTGGCAAATGCCTGAGATGAGCCCTACAATCTGCTGAACCACGCAAATGTGGGCCACTGCCAAGGGCAAGATCACTCTGTGCCTGCTGACCCAGGAAATCTGTGCACAGAGTCATGGAGCAGGGCCTGCTGAGGTCTCTCCAGATGCTCCCCAATGAGTCTCCATCCCCTTCTTGCTGTGGCTTCACCATAGCCGAAGCCTCTGCTTCCTTCTCAGCATAGCTAGAACTCATATGATGCTTCTCAGCAGAGAACAGAATGGTGCCCCAGCTCCTTGTCAGGTGTCAACCCTTTGGCAGCATTATCCACTTCTCCAAATCTAAAACTGTTTTTAACCTTCTACATAAACATTGACACAGCCGTTGAGTTGTAGATCTACATTTGGGGTGTTTCTGAAGGCAGTCTGGTAGAAACAGAAACACCCTTGCTTCTCCCCAAAATGTACAAGCAGCCTCTTCATGAGACCTGAGGAGTCTCGGGTTTAGGGAAACATGGTGTGAGGTTTACATGGGACCCGCTTACAAATGTTTCTTCCCCAATATCTAATTATCCCATTCAAACCCCGGTACATTGTCTTCTAAATTTCTAAGTGGTTTAATAATAGAATTGCTTCATTAACTCTGATACATGCTTGGGAATCAGGCAAAGAAATTTAAAAACAGCTAGAAAAACAAGCAACTGCAGACACGTGCATTTGTGAGTTTCAAACATTTCTGAACTTGGCAGCAGGCATTGTTCTAAGAATAAGCTGAGACTTTGGCTGAGTGGTCACCCAGGATACTCCTGATTTCTCTGCTCCCCTAAGCCAGGTCTTGCTTCCTCACAGAAATGAGCTGCAGGGGTATGCGGTACTGTAAGAAAGAAGCTGGCATCCCTCAGAGTCATTTATGGAGTGGGGGGGGGGGGGAAGGTAGTGAATAAAACCTTATTTCTAGCCCCTGGTTGGTCTTCCAATGGATGGTAGCCGATCATACCTTGATGCCTACTCTCTGGGTTGGGCTGAGTTTTGTTTGGCTTGAAGACAAGTTCTCCTATAGTCTAGGTTAGTCTCAAACCTGCTATGTAACCAATGATGCCCTTGAACTCCTGATCCTCCCGCCTCTACTTCCCAAGTTCTGAGATTACAGGGATGTACCACCCCACCTGCACACCATAGGCCCTGCAAACTCCCTCAAACCACTTACTTCCTCAGAGCTCCTGACATCCCACCATCCCACCTGAACTTAGCATCCTCTCTATCACCCCAAGCCAAACGGGAGCCTGACTCCTCCCCTCATGGCTAGGCACTCCCCGACTCCTCCCCTAATGGCTGGGCACTCCTTGACTCCTCCCCTCATGGCTGGGCACTCCTTGACTCCTCCCCTCATGGCTGGGCACTCCCTGACTCCTCCCCTCATGGCTGGGCACTCCCTGACTCCT
>NW_022196912.1:39062600-39066944 GCF_008632895.1 Mastomys coucha
CTCCCTGACTCCTCCCCTCATGGCTGGGCACTCCCTGACTCCTCCCCTCATGGCTGCGCACTCCCTGACTCCTCCCCTCACGGCTGGGCACTAAGGGTCCAGACTCACTCCTTCCTTCCTACACATCTCACCCGGATGCCTCTTGGTACCACTCGGTGATGCTTCCACCCATCTACCTCCTGCCTCCTCTAGTCTCAGAACATCTATCAGCACTTGCTCCTGATCACTGGCTGTTCCTTCCCCTATGGCACATTTCCAGATCCCCCTAATGTGTTTTTCTGTCACTGAGGGTCCCTCTGTGGTATGTACCACGCTGCTGTGCTCAGGGTGCAGAGAGCTAACAGCCACATTCCAGCTACTTCCCTGGATTTTGGTCCCAAAGCTTACTTAACACACTTGTGAATGTCGGTGTGAGAGAAGCTAGACTCCAGTATGAGTCCAGAACTCCCTTCATATATCCTTCCAAACCATTGCTGGAATTATTTCCATACTGCAAAGGGGTTTCATATGGAAGAACTCCCAACACAAATGCAGCCCTGAAGATGTGATATGAAGGATGCTGCCAGACTTCTGCAAAGCAGGACACTGGGAACTTCCCAACAAACATCATTGAATCCCTTGTGATGGGGTCCTGAGGCCTCCCATGAGAGGCCACTAAGTGTTTGGAGAACCAGCCTAACTCTCAGTGACCTTTCCATGCCCCCTGTTATGAAAAGACCAGACTAGGGGAAGAGTGTGAGGAACATACGGCCAGCACCAAGGAGCTCGTGGCCCAATGCAAAGTGAAGGACACCACTGAATAGAACTCTGGTGCCATGCAGGAGGCCACAGGTGCAGCATCAGGGATGTGACACTGTTAGAGGAAGGAAACCTGACTTCAAAGCCATCTCCACCTCCACTTAGCATGACCAGCAGTGCTGCTCCTCATGACCACCAGATAGCTGACATCACTCACAAAAAGAATCCCTGCCAGGGAAGGAAGTTGCTTCTGGTGATGCCTTTTTACAGAGAAATGCCAGTTCCTCTAAGATTGGCTCCCACCTCCTTTGGCTGGGGCCAGTCACCTGTGTACTAGCCATAGGAGAGGATTCACTGTTGTAGCTAGTTCATCTTCACCCCTGAGCTTGGGAAGATCCTAAAAATCACCCACCCCTCTACATCTGTAAAAATCCTCAGCTTCCGAGTCTAGAAGATGGAGATGGTACCCACTGACAAGAAGAGTCTGGAGGTTGGGATGGTACCCATGGACAAGCAAAACCTCAATACAGCCCACCCTACCCACAAGGTTGTCTAGAGTCAGCACTTCTTCCTGTGATAAAAAGACAGGCAGAGTTGGGAGAAGGCAGCATTCTGGCCAATGATCTCAAAGGATCTGGTGTTTTGAGGGTTTTTGTTGTGTGTGTGGTGGTGGTGGTGGTGGTGGTGGTGGTTATAGTTGCTGCTGCTGTTTCACTTCTGAGACCTGCCAGTCACCTGAGCAAGCCCTTTCTCTCTCCTTGAGTCTATGTTGTTCTCCTGAGGTGGAGACTGCAATCCTACACCTGCTCAAACTCAGATGAGGAAGGGTAGTATCCATATTGTATAACCTTAAGTGATGTAAAGGGGTCCCTTTCCCTTCTCCTCAAAACATGTAAAAATGATTGTGCTGTGGATGCAGATCCCTGGCTGGCACCAATGGAGGCTATTTTGGGAGGCGTGGTTACTAAGAAACAGTAGGCTCTGGTTGCCTTGGCAACCATGGGTAAGATGGAAGCATGGTACACCAGCCTTCTGTATTCTATCCTTGCCTCCTCACAAAGTGGGCTGCCTGATGATTCATATATGAGCAAAGGTGTCTCCCAGGAGGGCATTAGCCTGACTAACCTGCTTCTAGCCAAAGGGTCCAAATGGGCTCTAGAAGAACATAGTTCCTCAATCCTACAGTCACTGTGAGGAAGCCCAAGACAGCCTTCCAGGGAGGCTGCTTTCTGCTTGCCTCCCTGGGATGACCCTGATATCATGATGCAAATACCATATGCAGAAATAAGGAGAGAAGTAAATAAAGAAAGAAACATGCAGAGCAACCGTTCTAACACTTCTTAATGCTGTGGTCCTTTAATATAGTTCCTTATGTTGTGGAAACTCCAACCATAAAATTATTTCATTGTTACTTCATAAGTGTAACTTTGCTACCATTATGGGTTGTAATATAAATATCTGATAGGCAGGATATCTGATATGCAATCCCCAAAATACTGAAACCCACAAATTGAGAACCACAGAGACAGATCAAGTAGGAGAGCAGTTACAAGAGGTGGGTAGCTCTGCCCAAGGACCCCCAATGGCAATGTGCCCTTCCAAATTCAAGTGACTGAACTACCATTCGTATTGAGTAGATGGAAAAGATATTAATTGGTATACATAGCAGGTATGGTTATACACCTGGCAATGTCCAGGCAGTGGTGGCGCACGCCTATAATCCCAGCACTTGGGAGGCAGAGGCAGGCGGATTTCTGAGTTCAAGGCCAGCCTGGTCTACAGAGTGAGTTCCAGGACAGCCAGGGCTGTACAGAGAAGACCTGCAAAACAAAAAACAGAGAGAGAGAGAGAAAGAGAGAGAGAGAGAGAGAGAGAGAGAGAGAGAGAGAGAGAGAATCACAGCTGGCGATGTCTGTCTGTCTCATGGGTCTGTTGTAAAGGCGAGTGAGAGATTATACTTATTTCCCCAAAACAGGAAGAGATCATTTTAAAGGAATAATAGTTCCAACTAAGATCTCTCCTTCTCTTCTCGCTCTATACAAATGCACACATGTGCCCATGCGCTGAGGATAAGACAAAGTTTGCAAGTTTCAGACCAGCTTGGGGAAGGCCCTGTCCCAGAGAAAAGTGGGGAGTGGGAACAACAGACAGACTCGGGCACAAATGGCAGTTCTATTATTTGTCTCCAGTGAGTCTTCTTGTTCATGCCCACTCAGGAGGCTGTATCCTGATATGATACTGAAAGCCTCTTCTGTTCTACAAGGAGCACTCTCCAGGCAGGATATGAGGGAGCTGAGGGAGCTGGCTGAGAGAGCCCAGAGTCTAGGACGGAGAAGAGGTAGTCCTGGGGAACCATCACCCAGCCCAACTCCACATGCTACTAGGAAACATCTTGGCCAGAGTACTGTCCCTCAGACAAGGCCTCCTAGACATGAAGTTCTCAGCTTCTCTGCCCACTTCCTTTTAACTAGAACCACATAAACGTTTCCCTTGTGAAGACTTGGTCACAGTCAAGCAGGCACTTCCTGCTGAGTGGGCCCCACATTCTCTTTTTAGGGACAGTTGCAGAAGCTGAGTTTTTCCATAGTCCTGTCTCACACCAATCTATATCCACTGCAGTTATCCCTATATTAGAAATATCCCTGCTTCTATTTTGAAAGATTATTCTGTATTATATATTATGGGATCAGCTAGATAAGGAAGGGCATCTCATGCCGGGCGTGGTGGCGCATGCCTTTAATCCCAGCACTTGGGAGGCAGAGACAGGTGGATTTCTGAGTTTGAGGCCAGCCTGGTCTACAGAATGAGTTCCAGGATAGCCAAGAAACCCTGTCTCGAAAAAACAAAAAACAAAAACAAAGAAAGGGCATCTCAAGTTTTTCATGGTATCAGATTTAACACACTGACTTTGTTGATCTTGATTGGTCCATTTTAATCAAGCAAACAATAGTAGTACACATCATTTTGATAATCCTACTACAAAGTAGATTCCAGCACTTGATGGACTAAGACAGGATGATGCCACAAGTTGGAGAACAGCCTGGGCTACAAAATGAACACCAGGCCATCTGAGGCTATAAAGTGAGATCTCGTCTTAAACAAAAGGTAGGTTTGTAAATATGGCTTGATGGTTAAGAGCATTTACTGCTCTTCCAGGGGACTAGAGTTTGATTCCCAGAATATATGTAAGACTTCTACAGGCACACACATGTGCGTGCACATACACATACACACATATACATAGCATATAGAGAGAGACACATACATAGAATATATAGACACACATATATAAAAATAAATATTTAAAAGGAAGGTATGGAAGGAAGGAGGGAAGTAAGAAAGGGACCAAGGGGGAGATGAAGGAAGGGGAGAGAGAGAAGAAAGGAGTGGAGGGAGGGAGGAAGGAGAAAGGGAAGGAGAAAGAAAGGGAGGGAAGGAAAACTATAGACATGGAGCCTGTAGGGCACCCACTGGGATGTCAAAGTACTTGTGTACCATAAATAAAGCTCTGGACTAGGGACACATGGATAATGACGGATCCTAAAAGTTAACTAAGAAAGAGAAATACTGCACACATTTGTATGAAATGTATGTACACACACACAC
>NW_022196912.1:39067024-39116245 GCF_008632895.1 Mastomys coucha
AAAAAAAAAAAAAAAAAAAACTTCTGACAGTGGAAGTGGACCAGAGGGCTGGAAAAGGTCTGAACTCCCTGGGCCATGGGTCTCTGTTCTTTTAGGACATTTTCAATTCCAAGAATAATGGCAGCTATTATTCTTCATGTGCTGTTTGATTACATGGAGCCCATGGTCAGAAGGGTTCCCAGCTGTCCTCTGACACTAGGACTTTTTTCTATGTGTTATTCTTGATATCTCTCTCCTACATTGAAGGGAAAGGAAGGGGAGGAGAGAGGAGAGGAAGGGAAGACAGAGGAGGGAAAGGAGAGGAAGGTCTAGTCAGACTTGCACTGGAGGGAAGTAGGCACCAGAAAGTTGCCAACCTTGGTTGGCAAGGCCTGTGGTAATGGACATGGTCAGGATATAAACCACGCTCTCTAGCCACAAGTCCTCACTTCCCTCTTCCTCTGCTGGCTCCAACCTAGGGTCGGGGCAGCAGCAGTGACTCAGACCTTAGCGGGAGGGATGTTGCGGGTGCTATCATAGCCTGTAATTACAAGCTGGAACAGCTATGACTTTTATACCATATTTAATTTTTTGCGCAAATACTTGGCTTTTTCATTGCATCTGAATAAAAATGCCCATTACCCTAACCAGATACCTAGAATTAGAAAATAAGACATTTTTTTTTAAAGACTTGAAACATCTACCGGTGTATAATTACTCACTGCCTACAGACTATACTTTTAAAAATAGTCCCAAGGAGCATGAATAATTGAGCTGGCACAACTGCTCCTACATTAGAGCAGCATTGTGTCTCAGTCCCCCAATTAACAAATTCCCTTCTTGATTGAAGCTGGAATGCCCAGTCAGAGTAGCTGGATCTCAGGGTCAATCACAGGAGAAGGTAAATGAAAGCAGAGTTTTAATTACATGACACTTGGGGACTGGCAGCATAAAAACACTGTCCTGGACCATCCACAGGGTAGAGTGTGAGTTAGGGGAAGCACACTGAAGGATGCAGGCAGTCACCCCCTTGAAGCAACAGAGAGATTCCAAGGAAAGAAAAACCCTAGGACAAGAACGAATGGCAAAAGTGAAGCAGGAGGCATCTGAAGCCAGGTCTCAGGCACCCAAAAAGACAAAGCTAACATTTTCCCACAGCCGAGAACACTCCTAACACTGGACAAAAAGCATGGCCAGAATGGAGTGGGACAAGGGATGTGGCTCAGTTAAAGTGCTGCTGCACCAGCCTGAGGACTCAAGTTTGGTGGCACACATTGTAATCTGGCCCTGGGGAAGCAAGGACAGGCAGATCCCTGGGGTTTGCTTGCCCAACTGCCTGACTGAACTGTTGAGCCCCAGGCCAGTACGAGACTATGATATCCTGAGGACTTCTGACACATAGACATGCAGGTGCACGTGTATCTACACATGCAGATACACAAACATGTACATGTGTACACACACACACACACACACACACACACACACACACACACACACGGAAGATCAAACCGGATTTAAGTTGGGTTTTCCACATAGGGAAAACCCAATAAGCATTAAGTTAATAGCCACAACAGCTACAGCTGATAGAAACATGGAAGTAAGGTTTCTGCGGGCAGAGAACTCAAAGACAACCCATTGGTGTTTGCCATTGAACAGTGCACCAACTATTCTTTCTGAAAATCTTGGGAGAACCATCAAATCTGTGCTGGGGAGTCTGGAACATTAAACTGTGAAAATGACTGGAGAGCAACACCAAGGTATGCTACGGTGAAGACTGCCTGTGGTTTCAACTCTGATGTTGGGGTAACAGCCTAGGATGCTGCAGCCTAAAGGATAACCAATGAGAGACAGCAAAGAGAGGCCAGAGGAGTGGTTGTTCGTCCTCCTTCCCCGCCCCCTTCAACTTATTTCCTTTTAGTTTACGTGTGTGGCTATGTTGACTGCGTGTTCATGTAGTGGCCACAGAGGTCGGAAGAGGGCTTTAGATCTATGGATCTGGAGTTAAAGACATTTGGTAGCCAGCGTTTAGTCACTGGGTAGCCAGCATTTAGTCACTGGGAATCAAACCCGGGTTCTCTAGAAGAGCAAGGAGTGCTTTTAACCACTGAGCCACCTGTGCTGCCCAGCGGTGTGGGGGGGGGGGGGGCTCTCTTAATTCCGATCTGTCTCTTACTTCTATGAGCCTTTGTTCAGTCCTGAGAGGCTGCCACATCTAGAATCTGAAATGATAGCAAATAAAAGCAAGGGCCTTTCTGGGATTCAACTAAAACAGGTGATGACAGAGAGCCCACACACAGCCACAGGTACCCCAAGATGCATCCACACCGCTGAATTCTGAAGGCATGGTTGTCCCAAGTTTTCTCTTCCTTCCCTGAGGGGTCAGAGGTACAGCCTTTATCAGAGCAGGGGTCATGCAGGAAGATGGCACACAGGAGAGGCCCCCAAGTCCAGTCTCCCCACCTGGGTGCTCACTCCAGAGCACCCTCAGACCAGCAAAGGCCCCACCCTGGACTCTTCCTTACCCACCTGAGCTGCTCTTACATAGAATGACTGATATCCTTACAGAGCCTAAGCTCACTGGTCAAAACAACCATATATATATATATATATATATATATATACACACACATATATATGTATATGTATATATACATATATACATATATATATGCAAAATCAATGAAAAAGAGACCATGAACTTGACAGAGAGCAGAGAAAGTTAATATGGAAGCATTCGGAGGAAGGAAAGGGGAGAGAGAAATGTTGTAATCATCTTAATGTAATTATTATTGTAATTATTAAATATTAAATAATTGTTAATTATAATTATAGACTCAAAATAAGACAAAGTAATGACAATAATGATAATGCATAAAATCAAGGAAGAACTATTTGAAAATTCTTTATCATTATTATATTATTGTCATTATTATTATTTGTGTGTGTGTGTGTGTGTGTGTGTGTGTGTGTGTGTGTGTGTGTGGTGTGTACAAATGCCCAGATGTTCATTTAGACATCAGAGGACAAGTTCTAGGGTTCGGTTCTTTCCTTTCACTGTGAGTTTCAGGGCTGAAACCCAAGTCATCAGGCTTGCTCAGCTTCCCTCACTGAGCCTTCTCACCAGGTCGTGTTTGTTTTGTTGTTTTAAATGGGGCAAGAGCATCAAGAGAGCTCGCATGTAAAGTGCTTGCCACACAAGTCTGATCATCAGAATTCAGTTCCCAGAACTCACTTAAAGGTAGAAGGAAAAAAACAACTTCATAAAGTCCTCTGACCTCCAACACACATGCCCACGCTCCCATACCATATCAACAGACAGAGTAACAATTAAAATTAAATTAAAATATATATTTTAAATTAACAAAAAATTTTTAATTTAATGAAGCAAATGAAGGGCTAAGGACTTGAACTGACATTTTCCAAAGCAGGTGCACAACTATGGCCAATGAGTGTAGGGAAAGATGCTCACTGTCTGTTGTCATTAGGGAAAAGCAAATCAAAGTCACAAATCAAAGCTGCAACTAGGGGGCTAGAAAGATGGCTCAGCAGTTAGGAGCACTGACTGCTCATGGAGATCACCTGGATTTGGTCCTCAGCACCCACCTGATGACCCAGAGCTGCCTTGAACTCCACTACCAAAGAATCTGACGTCCTCTTCTCGCCTTCAGATGCACTAGGCACCTGCAGTACATATACGTGATGCAAATCTACACACATACAGATTTAAGAAGAAAGTTGGATGTCGCTACACACCCAGTCAGTTGGTTGTTACTCTTAAAAACTGAAAGAGCAAATGTTGGTGAGGATGTGGAGAAATTAGAAACCTTTGTCCTTTGCTGGTAGGAGCTATCATGATATAACTACTATGGAAAACAATCCTTCAAACCCTGAAAAAAGTTTAATATAAAATTACCACCTTTAATCCCAGCATTCCAGAGGCAGAGGCAGGAGCATCTCTTAAATTCAAAGCCAGCCTGGTCTACAAATCAAGTTCCAGGACAGCCAGAGCTACACAGAGAAACTCTGTGTCTCGAAAAACAAACAAACAACCAAAAAAAAAAAAAGAAAAGAAAAGAAAAGAAAGAAAGAAAGAAAGAAAGAAAGAAAGAAAGAAAGAAAGAAAGAAAGATTATCATGTGATCCAGCAATCCTGTGTGTAAGCAGGCAACTAAAAGAAACGTAAACTAACTCTCTCCCCTCCTCCCCTCTCCTACCCAGTTCCCTCTCTCCATCCACCTCCCATGACGATCTAGTTTCCCCTTTTGAGTGAGATACAAGCATCGTCCCTTGAGACCTCCTTACTAGCCAGTCCTTTCAGTCGGTGGATTGTAGCATGGTTGTCCTGCACTGTATGGCAGTCTACTACAGTAGGGGGGAGAGACTGGGCTTAACACCGCATACGTATGCATGCTGAGTGTGTGTGTGTGTGTGTGTGTGTGTGTGTGTGTGTGTGTGTGTCCTGGAGAATTTGTTCCTGCTGGGATTCAAAAATGACTCAAGAGATGAAATTAAGGACATCACTTATCTCTGAGCTTTCTGCCAAAGTACAGACCCAAAGGGAAGACAGAGACGGGCAGCCTTCGCCCTGCTTTAATTACCTCGTAGGTTCGAGTTAGGCTTTTCGCAAAAGTGGCTTTTAAGTGCGTGTCCAAGCTATCGTGAGCAAGTGTCTAAATGGAATCGAACGGTTGCGCACCCAGCTGGTGCCTAGACAATTGGGGGACTGGTTGTTGATGTGGAAAGCAGCCTCCCCCCATTTGATGTCAGAAGTATTTTGTATAAAGAGAGACCCTGGTGTGAGGTTGACTAGGTTTCAGAGTTTTACACTCCACATTGTGTTTCCTTATTCAGCTGCTGATGGACTCAGGTTATTTCTACACTCGGTTGCTGTAAGTAATGGTGACATGAACACAGATGTATGAATAGCTGTTTAATTCCTGGCTTCCGTTTCTTTCTCTCTTTTTATTCACTTTACATCGTGATCACAGTCCTCATTTCTCCCACACTTACAAGCCCATCCCCCCACTTCCCTCTCCCCTTCACATTAGAGAAGGGGAACCTCTCTTGGGTACCACCCTACCTTGAGACATCTAGTCCTATCAGGACTAGGCACATCCTCTCCTACTGAGGCCCAAGCAGGTAGTTCAGGTAGGGGAAAGGGAATCCAACAGCAGGGAACAGAGACAACCGCTCTACTTGTTAGGGGACCCACACGAAGACCAAGCTGCACATTTGCTACAGATGTGTAGGTAGGAGGTTCAGCTCCTGTGTGCTCCTTGGTTGGTGGCCCAGGCTCTGTGAGCCCCAGTGGTCCCAGAAAAGTTGCCTCTATGGGTCTTCTTGTGGTGTCCTTGATCCCTCTGACACTTCTATCCCCAACTCTTCCCCGAGATTCCCCAGGCTCCGCCTGATGTTTGGCTGAGAATCTCTCCATCTGCCTCCATCTGCTGCCTTCCTCTGCTGCTTCTCAAGAGACAGTTATACTAGGCTCTTGTCTGTAAGCATAGCAGAGCATCATTAATAGTGTCATGGGTTGGCTTTCTCACATGCGATGGGTCTCAAGTTGGGACAGTCATTGGTTGGTTGCTCCCTTAGTCTCTGCTCCATCTTTATAGGTACATCTTGTAGGTAAGACAAATTTTGGGTTGAAGGTTTTGTGGGTTGATTGATGTCCCCTTTTCTCTTCTGGAAGTCCTGCTTGGCTGCAGGAGGTGGCCATTTCAGTCTTTATATACCCCTCTGGTAGGAATCTCAGCTAGGATCATCCCCATAAACTCCCTGTATCCTCTCCCATCCCAGGCCTTCAGCTAGTCACCAGAGATGCCCCTCCCCCCACTGATTTCCATTCCCATTCCTAGCCCTCTCCTACTCCCCTTCTCCCTACACCTGATCAGAATACATTGGCACAGGAGACAACTTCCTGAACAGAACGCCAATGGCTTAGGCTCTAAGATTAACAATTGATAAGTGGGACCTCATGAAACTAAAAATCTTCTGTAAGGCACAGGACACCATCAATAGGACAACACAGTAGCCTACAGATTGGGAAAGGATCGCCACTAACCCTACATCTGTAGATAATAATACATCCCTTTAATCTGAGCAGCTTTAATCATGAGTTCAAAGCCACCCTGAAAATTCTATCTTAAAAAAACAAAAACAAAAACAAAAACTCTCATTTGGATAAATTGTATAGTCCTAAATTATACCTCTCAAATGAAGTTGTGTATTTAAAGAATTGGCAAAGCAAAATTGGTCAAGTATTAATCACTGATATTGGTAATACATTCAGAGATAGCTCTAATTCAATTCTGTCTCCACTTATTTATGTGAAAACTTTCCTAATAAAGTTTTTCAAACTCAAAATTATTATCCAATTCCCTCATTCTGTCCCCTATAAAGACCCTTTGGGGACTAAAAGTTAAGAACAGAGGCCCTAGAAATTTACCAACTATTTACAAAGGGCAATTGTGAGTGGCTCAATGGTGGAGATGCTTCTGAGGAAATGTGTCCTTGTTGCTTGTAAGAGATTACTTCCACTAATCTACACAGACAGCATCACAACCATGCGCCACATGATGTCAACCATCACTCCATGGCTAGAAGCTGTACAGGATCATGGATGCTGCACTGGATGCTGCAGGCAGCTGCAGCACAGCAGTGCTGGTGTACATGAGTATCTACACATAGTAAAGGCACAGTAAGAACACTAGACAGGAGTCTGGGGATGCCACTCAGTTGGTAGCATGTTGGCATAGCATATATGAAAGCCCTGGGATTGATCCCCAGCACCTTACAAACCAAGTATGGTGCTTCACACCCCACTGCTGAGAGGTAGATGCAGAAAGATCAGAAGGTCAAAGTCATCTTCTACTACATAAGGGATTTGAGGCCAGCCTGAACTTTGCAGAACACTGTCTCAATTTTATAAAATATAGAAATATCAACCTGGAATGTGTGTAGTGGTGCACGCCTTTAATCCCAGCACTTGGGAAGCAAAGGCAGGAGGATTTCTGTGAGTTCAAGGCCAACCTGGTCTACATAAAGAATTTTAGGACAGCCAGAATTACTAGAGACCTTGTTTTTAAGAGAGAGAGAGACAGACAGACAGAGAGTCAGACAGAGAGAGATAGACAAGGAAAGGCAGAGAGAGATACAAAGAGAGAGAGTATTTAGGCATGATGGGGCATACCTCAGTCCTAGCACTTGGGAAGCAGAAGTAGGCAGATCTCTATTAGTTTGAGGCCAGCCTGGTCTACATAGAGAGTTTCAAGCCAGGCTAGGCTACACAATGGCCTGCCTCAAAATAATTAAGTCATTAATTAGTTGAAATAATCTTTCTAAGAAGAATACTATGTGATAGGAAATTTCCAACTCCGTTAAGATCTTTCCTGGTCCCTCACAGATGGAAACTCACACAGTACATGACTATGCATTTGGTGAGTTCTAGCTCTACTCTCATGAGAATTCAGGGCAGCCCTAAGATCTTAATCACTTCCTTATGGGGACTGTAGGGAACCAGGACAGACAGGACTTATTCAAGATCATACAGGCTGGACAGCTAGGCCAGGACCTGATCCCAAGCTCCTCTCTGGACCCTTTCTCACCTAGCAATGCCACCAGGCAGCATGGTCCCAGGACCATGGGAACCCCTTCCCCCAACAGTGGAACTTCTGCCTCCACAAAGCCCTGTGATCTACTTCTAATGAAGTTCACAAAAAAAATAAATAAATAAAAAGAAAAGAAAAGAAAAGAAAAAAAAACTTCCTGCAGGGAAATTCTAACCCAGTGATTAGCAGCCCTGATTGGCGTTAATTGCCTGTTAGTCACCATGGTTATGTCTAACTTCGTTCCCCCATGAGGCCCAAACAGGAACAACCCTCCAACTATTCCCCCCCTGGTTCAGTGGGAGGAAAACAGCCCAGCAGCCACGTTCCCTGAGCTGTTTGTAGAGCTTGTCCGGTATCTACATTTCCGAGAAGCCTCTCACACAGAAATAGATGCCAAAATGCCTAAGGAACACTTTCCTAGTACCCTGAGCCACAAGCCACGTATGTGCAGGGGCCAGCAACAGGCCAGCCTTCTCTCTGCTAATGTTTCCCGGAGAGCCTGATGTGCTGTCTTGTATTGAACATTACGTCTCAAATATCTCAAGTTAAACTGTTTTTGTTTCTGTTCAAAACAGGTTAGCTGGGCCTGGTGGTGCATGCCTGTAAGCCCAGCTACTCAGTAGGCTGAGACAGGGAAACAGAGAGTTCCAGGTCAGCTTGGACTACCTGGCTAGCCTGCATGACGGGACTCTATCTCAAACAAAACAAAATGCTCAACCCTCCCTTCACTGCAGCGTTCTCCTCTGAGACTCCTTCCATTTCAGTCAGCTAAACCACAGAGGACAGTCCCCAGTCAAAAGCCCCAGAGTCTTCCCAGTCTGTCATGAAGTTGCCTTCAAATAAAGACCTTCACTGTTCATTTAGACGCAAACCCCTGAGTTCATATCCCAAACCAACGTATCTTCTTGAAGCCAAGTCTATTGGTATTCAGCTTCTATAGAAAGAGAGGGGAAGGCTGGACTGAGAGTCAGTATTAACTGGTGTGCATGCGTGTGTATGTGTGTGTGTGTGTGTGTGTGTGTGTGTGTGTGTGTGTGTGAGAGAGAGAGAGAGAGAGAGAGAGAGAGAGAGAGAGAGAATGCTTACAATGCATGCATCAATGATTACCATCCCAGAACCCGAAAAGTCAAGCTTGCTCACTTTAGTGTGCACTCATATGCGTATATGAGCACCCCTCATCTCAAGATACCACGTGGCAGGTGCCTTTGGCTAATCAGTTCAAGTTGCCTTAGTCTCTTGGCCCACCGCTCCTATAAATTGTGCACACCCTCAAGAGCTGGAGGTTCTTTGGCCACAATGGAATGGCCGTCTTGGGTCAGGGCTGTTGCCACCCAGGATAGGCTCTCAGAGTTAGGAGTACCAGCCTGGGGTATGTACCTAGAATACACACATCCCTGGCTGGTAAAGTCTCTGGATCCAGCTCTACCACTCCTGCCTTGGCTATCTTCCTGAACTCACTTCCTGCTACCCCATCTAAAACTGGGTCTGTCCTTTCTTCCCCACTCACCATTTGAGTGCCCCACCCCCACCCCAAATAAGTCTTGCTCTCTTACAGCAGACCTCAGTGGTTCCTTATGCCCAGGATAGCTGAAAATGGTTCCATTTTCTTTCAGAACAACTACAGTTCAATTTCCTGTTTCATGAGATAGAATATTCAAATCCTCTCTTCCTAGGGTAGCAAAGAAAATGGTTTTTATAGATCGTTTCATATGAAAATAGATTGAACATTTCTGTCTTGCTCTCACTTTTTTTGAGCACCTACTGTGTGTATGCTGCTTGTAGGTACTCAGCCCAGCCTCTTTCCCTACAACTATTACACACACACACACACACACACACACACACACACACACGTGCACACACGCACGCACGCGCATAATCCAGCCCTTGCTCCTAGATAGCGTGCCCTCTGCTGGGGAGCTACTGAAGACCTAGGGTTCCAGCAAGTTTGTTGGCAGTGTAGCAACTGAAATGCCCACCCAGACAAGCAGAGGGAGATGCAGACATGTTCATGATCCTAAAACCATCCTGAGAGTATCATGCCTTGTAACTAGGTAGGAATTGTACTAGAAAAAAAGTGGGTGTTCTACAAGGAAATTGGAAGGGGAGAAGACACCAGGATAGTCTGGAGACAGCTGGAACTTAGGGACTACTTTAGGTGGGACCAAGGGGCTAGCTATGAAGACACAGATGGAGAATTAGCCTAAAGACACCCTGACACTCAGGGGTCAGTCAGCACTGTCTAGAGCAGTGGCTCTCGACCTTCCTAGTGCTGTGACCATTTAATACAATTCCTCATGTTGTGGTGACCCCCAGCCATAACATTATTTTGTTGCTAACTCATAACAATAATTTGCTAGTTATGGATTGCAATATAACCACCTGATATGTGACCCAAAGGGAGTTGAGAGCCACAGGTTGACAACTGCTGGCCTGGAGGCCTTGAGTTACAGCCACAGCATCTGGACATGGGACAAAGAGGCCTGAGCCTTCCTGTGGAACTGAACAGAACTCAGGCACTGGTGTGCCAGGTACTCTCTGTGATGCCCAAGAGATGTGTGAAAAAGGGCTTGGGAAACAGGAAAACAACACAGGAGAACGAGGTGGAATTAGAGCCCCCTGGGGTTTTTGGAACATCAGAAAATGAACTTGAGTTAAATCTACCATGAGTGGGGAGGACTCCATGGGGGAGAGAAAGGCGTGTATTGTCGATGTTCCCCAAACGGACAAACGGACTTGGGGGAACAGTAGATGACACTGTATAAAAGGTTCGGATGTATTAGACATTCAGCTGGGCTCATTTTTGTTTAAGCCTGTCCACCTGGCCTGGCTTTGATAATAGCAAAGCCCTTAAAATCTATTACCGTTATGTGTGTCTGCTCCCGGCTACCTGGAAATGTAAGAGGAGAGAGGGTAATGGGTAATTTCACTTAATCTCCCAAGTAAGAGAGGGCCAGCTGACTTACACAGGCATTCTAGAACACTGTGTTCCTGTATAATTTGATGCCGCATCTAGAACGTTTACCCTGTTGTGAGCACACTGCTGCTAGGAGACAGCCAATGAGCAAACACCCTGACTTTCTATTATTGTTTCATCGCAGCATAGACCATCTGAGTCTCCGTGGCTATAAAGCCACCAGCGTTATGCCAGCGTGATACCTGCGTTAAACCAGCTCCCCCCCCCCCACTCCCAGGTGCCAACTAACGGCCACTAGTTAGTCCAACTAGAACATTCTTGGCTTAAACTGACCATAACATCTTCCTCCTAGGCCCTTGTTCACCCATTTCTTCCCACTGAGGTACTCATCTCAGTCTGTTTCCCAAATTCAGGGCTAAACCTAACACCCACCACCACCAATGCTGGGATGGGGTTGGGTAAAGCAGGCTCCAGGCATCAGCGAAGAGAAGCCTCACTCCAGGTCTATTTGGGGCTTCGGACGAAGTATTCACGTTCAGACCTCATGTTCAGGGGCTGCCCCTTCCTGTCTCACAACCCAAAGCCCCTGGCTTGTCCCAGTCCAGTCTTAGTCCTCCCCTTCCTAACTTTCCCAGGTTACTCCACAGATCTCAAGGCTGCACCCTCCACCCACACACGGGGCTTTACTAGCTTGTGTCTGCCGCCCACATCTGTTCCACATGCCACTCCCTGACTTTTGGACACCTCCACCTGGGTACCACCCTTGTGGTGTACCACTCCTCAACCCTACCTACCTCCTACTCTACTCTCCCAAGCGCCCCTCACAACTGATGTATAATTCATCACTCTGCCCAAGTCCCCATAATCACCATAGTCAAACATGGTGGCTCATGGTGGAATCCCAGCATCTGGAGTGGAAGGTAGGAGGATCTGTAGTTCAAGACCATCCTCAACTACATAACAAAGTTGAGGCTAGCCTGGGTTATGTGAGACCCTGTCTCAAAACAAATAAAATTTAGATGCCCTTCCACTCAGCAGTGTCATTTCTACACACACATTCTTATACATAAAAATATCAGTAGTGTTATTATTGCCAAAGTGAGAGATTAAAGTCACCTTGATGACTATAAGTGGGGAAGGCGGTACAATATGCTGAATCCATGGAGCATGTTATGAACAATAAAAAGATTGAGGCTCCTCTAGGACTCACCAGTGTAGAAGACTTACGGGGCCCAGAAATAAAAAGCAAGGTACAGAGAAGGCAAGAGATACAACATTAGAAACCAGCTATATGTGAGCACTTGTGTTCAGACAGGTCCAGGATTTAAACATGTGACAATGATTGCTTCTAAGAAGGGGACCTTAGCTTCCTCCGTCAGGAGAAAGGGGAATTGGCTAGCCTATGTGTGCTCTCCTACCAACTCAGCTCTCTGTGTGGAGCACGTGTTAACTTTTCATATAAAGATGCATTTGAAGAGCTTGTCTTAGCTAGGGTTTCTCTTGCTGTGATGAAACACCATGACCAAAAAAAAAAAAAAAACAGGCTGAGGAGAAAGGGTTTATTTGGTTTATGCTTCCACATCACAGTCCATCACTGAGGAAAGTCAGGACAGGAACTCAAGCAGGGGTGGAACCTGGAGGCGGGAGCTGATGTAGAAGTCATGGAGTGCTGCACTCCTACTGGCTTGCTCAGCCTGCTTTCTAACAGAACCCCGGATCACCAGTTCAGGGATGGCACCATCCACAATGTGCTGGGCCCTCCTCCATCAATCACTAGTTGAGAAAATGCCCTACAATCTAACCTACAGCCAAATCTCATGGAGGCATTTTCTTAATTGAGGTTCCCTCCTCTCAGAAGGCTTTATGTTGTGTCAAGTTGATATGAAATTATCCAGTGACTTGCCAACTTGAACGCTAAGCCATAACCTTTCCTTTCTCATTCATCCCCCAAGAGCTCACATAAAAACTTAAAAAAAAAAGTCTTTTTTTTTTTTTTTTTGGTTTTTCAAGACAGGGTTTCTCTGTGTAGCCCTGGCTGTCTTGAAACTCACTCTGTAGACCAGGCTGGCCTCCAACTCAGAAATCCACCAGCCTCTGCCTCCCAAGTGCTGGGACTAAAGGCATGTGCCACCGTTGCTCGGCAAATTCAAACACTTTTAAAGTTCAGTCTCTTTACAATAGACCACCTCTTTTAAAATCCGAAGTCTATTAAAATTCAAAGTCTCTCAACTGTGGGTTCCTCTAAAATCAAAACAATTAAATACTTTCTTACTTCCAGAAAGGAAACACCAGGCACAATCACCAACAAAGCAAAGCCAAACCAAACTCCCAACGGTGTAAATAACCCAACGCCCAGGGTCTGGGACACTCACATCCCCTGAGCTCCTCCAAGGGACGTGGGGCACTTTGCCAGCTCTGCCCTCTGCAGCACACACAGCCTGTCTCCTAGGTTCTGGTTGACTCCACTCCATAGGTGCGGCTGTTCTTGGTGCTCATCCCATGGTACTGGCATCTTCAAAACGCTGGTGTCTTCTGCAGCAACTAGGCTGCACTTCCACCAAAAGCCTCTCAGAGGCTCTCTTCACGGTGCCAAGCCTCAGCTTGTCTTGCATGATCCCTTCAATCCTGGCCCTGCAACTGCCGCTGAAGCTGCACCTTCACCAACGGCCTCTCCCCTGGCCTCTCAGTGCCGAGCCACAGCTGCTCTTCGTGCCTTCAAAACCAGCACCACCTGTGTGACTTTTATGCTACCGAGAAGCTGCCAGCACAAGATATAACTTTGGCTACCTCCAGAACACAGCTTCTGTGTGCTGAAAGGATGAGCTTCCCAGAAGATTTCATCTCATCAACGCTGGTCTCTTAATCAACTTAATCAGCTCCAGCTGACAGGCATCAAGAATCCTAGCAAAGCAAAGGTTTCTCTTTAGTGGTTAATCGCAGCTGGTTCTTCAGCCCCAGCTAGCCAGACACACTGACTCTTAATTCAAAGAGCAAACGGACCCATAGAGTTTTAAAACTTCCCTTTGAAACATCGCAAGCCAGGCCTCCAGCATCTGCATTGCCCTCGACATTCTTATTCTCCAAGCTCACCAAGCATTGAGCACTCAATGGCTTTTCTTGCACAAAGTCCCAAAGTCCTTCCACCATCCTCCAACATAGTCAGGTCTGTCACAGAAATACCCACGATCTGGGTACCAAGTTGCCTAGGGTTTCTTTTGCTACAATGAAACACTGTGACCAAAAAGCAAGTAGAGGAGGAAAAGTTCCATTTGGCTTACACTTCTACACTGTAGTCCATCATTGAAGGAAGTCAGAGCAGGAATCAAACAGAGCAGGCATCTACAGGCAGGAGCTGAAGATCCTGGAGGGGTGCTGTTTACTGACTTGGTCATAATGGCTTGCTCAGCCTGCTGCTATAGAACCCAAGACCACCAGCCCAGGGATGGTACCACCCACAGCGGGCTGGACCCTGCCACCCAAATCACCAGGAAAATACCTTACAGGTTGGCCTAAAACCCAATCTTTTCTTTTTAAAGATTTATTTATTCATTTTATGTATATGAGTACACTGTAGCTGTACAGATGGTTGTGAGCTTTCATGTGGTTGCTGGGAATTGAATTTAGGACCTCTGCTCACTCTGATCAACCCTGCCCACTCCAGTTGGCCCTGCTTGCTCAGGCTCAAAGATTTATTTATTGTTATACATAAGTACATTGTAGTTGTCTTCAGACGCACCAGAAAAGGGCATCAGATGTCTTTACAGGTGTTTGTGAGCCACCATGTGGTTGCAGGGATTTGAACTTAGGACCTTCAGAAGAGCAGTCAGTGCTCTTACCTGGTGAGTTATCTCGCTAGCCCCCTTAAAACCTAATCTTATGGAGGAATTTTCTTTATTTTTTTTTAGATTTATTTATTTATTTTATGTATATGAGTACACTGTCACTGTCTTCAGACACCCCAGAAGAAGGCATTGGATCCCATTACAGATGGTTGTGAGCCGCCATGTGGTTGCTGGGAATGGAACTCAGGACCTCTGGAAGAGCAGTCAGTGCTCTTAACCTCTGAGCCATCTCTTCGGCCCATGGAGGCATTTTTTTTTTTTAAGATTTATTTATTATTATATGTAAGCACACTGTAGCTGTCTTCAGACACACCAGGAGAGGGCATCAGATCTCATTATGGATGGTTGTGAGCCACCATGTGGTTGCTGGGATTTGAACTCAGGATCTTCCGAAGAGCAGTCAGTGCTCTTAACCGCTGAGCCATGTCACCAGCCCGGAGGCATTTTCTTAATTGAGGTTCTGACCTCTTAGGTGACTTTGGCTTGTATCAAGTTGACATAAAACAGGGCTGTATTGTTTAAAGGGGGGAGGGGGGAAGCACTTCCCTCCAGACCTTACAGCCTGAGTTCAATCCCCAGCATGCACATAGTAGAAGGAGAAAACAGAGTTTGGTAAATTCACAAGAGAGAATAAACAAATGGAAAAATACTGTACATTCCACTGTCTTGCGCTATAAGCAGCAACCTTAGAGAGTAAATCCCCTCATGACGCTCCCCTGCTTTACCTCCCCAGGGACTCTACATAAGGATGCCTCAGGGGGGCCACAGTTTATATAGCTGCCAGAGCAATTAATATCTGTTAATTATTTTTAGCACCTTCTTACTTTCAAAAGTATCCTGGTGAGAGCAATAAATTTTATTTCTACTCTCTCAGTGGCCCTTCAGATAAAATCCACCCACGTTACCATGGACCGACCATGTCCCGCCCACTCTCAGACCCACCCTATCCCAGCCCTGGCCAGCTCCAATAACCCCAGGCACATTAACCGAGGGGCTTGCCTGCACACAGTCTATTTTTGACCCTTCAGCCTTTCCTCACTCTGTACCTTCCTCTTGGAATGCCTGGCATACCTGCCCGGCCCCAGTTCAGGGAACAGCCTGCCACATGTCCTTCAGAACATAGGCATTACCTGGACAGAAGCCCTGCTCACACATCCCTAACAGCCGACACACCCTTTACAGAGGTGTCACACACCCATTTCCTCCCTTCCAGATCAAGTCACAATCGTGCTTTGCTTGAAATAGAAGGAAATGGTGTATGGAATTGGGCCAGCCTGGAGGTCAGGTTCGGCTTTTTAGATCCTGCATCTGCCACGTACTCTGCGAGCAAACTCAAGCCAGTTCCTTAATCTCCCTGAGCCATCCTTTCTGCTTGTCTTAGTTGTTTTCCTACCACCATGATAAAACACCCTGGCGCAAGCAACTTAAGGAAGGAAGTCTTACTTTGGCTCATAGTTTGAGGATGTAATTCCTCGTAGCAGGAATTCCTGGCAGCAGGTGCGAGAGGCCTCTGGTCACGTGACATCTGCAGCTGGGACGCAGAGAGGGATGAATACCGGTGCTCAGCTCGCTTTCTCTAGTTCAGCCTAGGACCCCAGACCACGGAATGGTATTGGCTACTTTTAGGATAGGTTGTCTCACTTTGATCAGCCTAACTGAGAAAACCCCTCACAGGCATGCCCAGAGACTCCGTCCTACACGTCTCTAGGTCCGGTCAGGTTGACAATACAGACCGTCACACTGCAACTCTCTAATTTTATATTACTAATGCATAGTTGTTGTCATTCCTTTGGTCTATGAATGCGTGTGCACACGGGAGGGGTTGGTTTGTTTTGCTCAGTAGTAACAAACATGACTTTCCAGGGTTCTCGCTGTTCTCCCTCTCAGGTACCCTCACCCTGACGCGGTTACTGCAAGTCCACATCTCGCCCTTTCTACTGGCATCCTCATCCGACTTGAGTGTGTTTTCTCCTCTCCCTGACTTTTGCATTTGTCTGCTTTTCTTCTCTTCTCACCGTGTTATCTCAAATGTTTTGGGGTGAGGCAGGGCTGACATAAGCAAGGGAACACTGCTAAACACCAGTGAGACCTCCAAGATGGTGGCACAGAGAAAGAGGTGGTGAGGTGACTGAGCAGAGGAGAACCTCTGGAACCTTTCTCTTGTAATGGTTCCGTGTGTGTGTGTGTGTGTGTGTGTGTGTGTGTGTGTGTGTGTGTGTTGGGAGATTGTCTTTTTTCATTTTTTTTTTTGGTGTTTTGTTTTATTTTAATTTTAAAATGTCTCACTGTGTTATCCAGGCTTGGCTAAAGCAATCCTCCTGTCTCAGCCCCTCACACCCCATGGATGGGTACATATAGCTATGCCTGGCAGCTTAGTGATTATCCAACTTTCTCAGCTTCCTCTCGTTGAAACATGGATGCCAGCCATGCCAGCACCGTACAGCTGTTGTGAGCCCAGCTCCTAGCAGGTGCAGTGCAATGCATAGCAGCAAACATAGAGATGACTGGGGAGGTGGAAGGTTCTTAAAGGTCTCCAAGATGAAACCAGCTCTACTGAACTCAGGGTCCAGGCAGCAGTAGGAACTCAGGGTCCAGGCAGCAGTAGGAATGTCCCCAAAAGGGTACAGCCACAACCTTGTCTCCTGAAGCAGTCAGACCTCACACAGGCTCTCTCCACAGAGGGCTGGATCCCTCCAGAAGGATCAACTCTCCTTCTATCCAGAGGATGGGAAGTCTGACCCAAGGCTTTCAGCTAGATCCTTCCATACTTAGTACAAGTCCATACCTGAACCTTTCTGGCCTTTTCCTAGCTGCTCACAAGGCGCCAAATGGATCATGTCTTTCAGGACAAGATACAAAGGGTGCCTCCAACTACCTTCTGAGGGGACACCCTTCCATTATAAAGAGGTAAACCCGGTTGTTAGTAATCATGAGAAATGAATAGGGCCCACCTAGAGGTGAGCTGTGGTTCCCATCCCTATGTGCCTGAGCCCGAGTTCTCAGAGCTTGTGGCAGGCTCTGTTCTCGAAGTGTGCCAGGGGGTGGGACTGGGAGGCAGGTGTTGAGGATCCTCTAACCTCCTCGGCTATTGAAGTCCCTGAGCCCGAGGGTGAGAGGTCAGTGTCCCCAGTGGCTAGGTCCCACGTGGGCAGCAGAGAGGGCCATGCCACAAAAAAAGGATAAAGTCAAGGCCATGGGAAGTTCTCAAGATAGAGTACCAGGCAGGCACGGTGGTCCTTCGTGACAGTGGCATCAGGGGGCAGCAGAAAGGACAAAGTCTCTAAAGCAAAGAGCAGCACCTTAGGAACCGCATGACTTTGAGCACACCATTCAACACCTCGGTGCCTCTCTTCACTCCCCCGTGCAACACGGATAACAGTGATCCAATGGGGGAAAAGACAGACCAGGAGACACAGGGTGGAGCTATGTATTTCGTAGTTCATCTTACCATATTTAAGTGTGTGCAGCCATGATAACGGCACAGCTCTCGCCCTCTCATATCTACTTCATGCCTCTCTTGTCACCTCTGCCAGTCGTCAGTTTATTAACTCTTCAAATCCACCCTTCTTCACCTGCTGTAGGATGCTGGAGTTGGGCTCATGGAACCTTCCCCTTGGCCAGCTGGTGCAATGCTAGGTTTTGTCAGTAGAGGGCAGTGAAGAGAGACCACTGGGTCTTGGAGAGTGGGGATGGGCTGCTCTTCCTGGTACCTGGTAGGGAAGAGCCACAATTTCTCCCCAGCACAGGCTAGCTGGATGATATTGGAGCGCTAGCAAATCTGGCAAGTCACTCTATCCTCATGGCAACCCTACAGATGGGGACTGCTACTATCTCCACAGGGCAGAGCACAAAGTCTAAGCTCAGGAGAGTTACAAAAGCTGCCAGGGGCTTCCTGATCTTGAGTGACAGAATTCAGGGCAACCCCTGATCTTTACTGCAGGCTCTAGAGTTCACCTGACCTGCAGGATGCCCCCATGCGCTTTCTGGAAGCCCTGTTAACCTGAGAGAACTCACCTTCCAAGCCTCGTATCTGGAAGGTTACCTGAGGCAGACCCATGTGACCCAGCAGAATAGACACACGCACATTAGAATTGGCAGTGTTCCTTGCTGTCCTCCCACGGGACGAGATCACACTATAATCAAACAGTGTAAATTTAATTCCCTTATCTCTTCGGGAGTCTGCTGTGCAGGTTGTGTTTAAAGCATGGCAGGAAGAAATCCACCTCCCGTGCGGTTTTTTAAAAGACAACCTTGGGCCACGGGAGCATTGTCCCTCATCCAGAGAGCCAGAATTTGCAGACCCCCCAGGTCCTGGGTCCACGGCCAGAATTTGGGAACTGAGGAAAATTTGACTTCTCAGAGCCCCAGTCTGAAGGAATGAGAGATGAGGTCATGGGGTCGATGTCCACCAGTGATCTGTTACAGAATAGTGGGGGGCACAGTGGAGGACCTAGCTCCAGAGAAGGAGGGAAAGTCTCTCAGAGGAAGGAGCACACAAATCCAGAAGGCTCCAGAATGTTCTCTGTCCACTACGAGTATTTTTCTCTCTGAAGCCCAGTGCTGAGGGCAGCGCCCCTGGCCCACATAGAGCACTTGCCTTTGATCTAGCATGAGAGACTTATACATTTTAAATCACAGATCACAAGTGGAGCCCAAAAAGCACCTGGAGGAGCTAGTTGCCTTGCTTTGAAAGCCTGCAGCCTGAGGCTGACAAACACAGACAATTCACTGGGAACTCTTCTCCCAGATCTGTGCTGTGCTCTCCCTATAAGCTGCTGGGATTTTGTGACAGTAGATAGAAAATTCCTAATGCCCAGCTTAATCCGCCTTCAGAAGTTTGCGGAGGTGGGAAAGGAGGAGGAGTTTATTTTAGGATTCAGTTTCCCTCGGCAGCATCAAAAGGTAATGAAATAGAAGTTCTCGTGAAGACTTGAGAGAGCAGGTGTTTCTACAAGTATAGAGACCCAGGTGTGACAACCAGGTCCCCACAGCCTGAGTTCCACTTTCAGACGCCTGGTTGTATCAAGTCTTGGTGATATCACTTCACCGTTCCAGCCTTGATTCCCACATCTTTTATTTCATGTGTCTCCTGGAATATGTTGTTTGCCAGGCACTCTGCCCAGGGACACACGTGAGTGTTCGTTCAGCTTACCTTCCTGAGCTCTGATCCATCTATTCTTGTGAGAAGGGTGTGTCTACAATCATGCGTGCAGGTGCACCAGCAGTCTTGAAATTTCTAAGAGACTGCAACACAGCCGAGATGGTGGTGACCTGGACCTCTCTACCTGGGCAGAAATAGAAGGGCAAGCCCTCTGGGCAGTGACTAACTAAAAGTCCCAGTGTGAAGGGAGGAGGGGCAAACACACACACACACACAGCAGCTAACAATGAGCCAGGCTTCATTACAGGTGAAAGTAGCTGTGGTAAACAGGGCATGAGAGTGTGGGAGGAGAAAGTTGCTTCTGAGTCCTGGGTCTGGTCCAGGTTGATGTCGTCCGTCTATGAAGCTGGCCTGATCATGGGCTGGGTGTAGAGGGCAGGAGCCTCCGCTGTCCTGAACACATACCCGGGTCTGCATCTGACCTTGCCCCAGGAGAGTGAAGGGGATGTTTAGGGGTGCTGTACCCCAGGAGAGTAAGGACTCCTGGCTTCTTTCTATACCCCCCAAACCACCCTTGCCCTCACTCTTCTGCTGTATTCTCTCCCCTTACCCCCTACAATCTTATAAGGAAAAGTAACCCAGAGAGCTGGAAGCCACCCAGGATTCTGACTCCCATGTCACTGGGTTTCTATAGCTAGAGGGGGTCAGATCAATCCTAGATTCGAGTCTACTTTACATTTTCTGGGTCCCCAAGATGGTCCCGGACATAGCAGTTTCTCCTCATAGCTCCCTTCTCTGTTCCTGATCTTTCCAGCCACCCTCTCCTCCCAACTGAATGCCTTATCTCCCCTGGACCCAGCTTCCAGACCCTGCTACACCCAAGAAGATGCTGACAATGGGATCAGCCAAGCCAGGACACTGAGGTTGGGACCACTGTGTAGCATAGGTGGTTTGAAATCTCTACCACAGCATCTATTTTTATTTATTTATTTATTTACTTATTTACTTATTTATTTATTTTTTTTTATTTTTGGTTTTTCAAGACAGGGTTCCTCTGTATAGTTGTCTGTCCTGGAACTCACTCTGTAGACCAGGCTGTCCTCGAACTCAGAAATCCACCTGCCTCTGCCTCACAAATGCTGGGATTAAAGGCGTGTGCCACCACCGCCCGGCCACAGCATCTATTTTTATTACAAAAACATTTTATTGAAGCCTAGCACACAAAGAAAAATGTGCACAAATCATGGGCAGACAGTTGAGTTTCCACAAGCAGCTCGGGCTGAGTAACAGCGAACGGGAGTGCCTCCTGGTGGTCTGTCCCTGTCATTACTTCCTCCGGGTATCTGCTTCAACTTCCCAGTCCATTTCTGCTGGTTGTTTTGAGCACATGACTTGACAATATTTCACTGTCTGTCTATCTGCTACTTGCTAGTTATTCTTTTACCCTGGGCTTGTGTTATATACTTAGTAAACACACTTGTTCCAAACAAGAAGTATGGCTATTGTCGATCATTCTCAGGATTGAACAGAACACCCCCACATCCAAGTCTCCTGAAGAAGGTACCCGTGTGGGAAGGAAGCCCTCTCTGAAGGAAAAAAAGGCTATGTAGGGAAGGTCAAAGATGTTCCATTACTAAAAGCTCTGAGTGGCTCACAGCCGGAGGCAGCAAGTTTTCCATCACCCCTGCAGAGTTAGCCAGGCAAAGGGACACGGGGCAGCAGCTCCTTCTAGCCTATTTGGTACAGGTGTGTGCATGTAGCCAGGTTTGTAGTAGGCAGCATATCCTCTCCGGTCATGGCTGTGGCAGGCGTGTCTTGGGCCTCATAAGAGCAGAAAGGCCAGCTGCTTCTCCCTAAGAGTCACCCAAGCTAATTTCTCCCCCTTAGCGAACGGAAATGACGCTTAACAAAACCGCTGTGCTTCCACAGGCTGGATGTGGGATTCGAGATTTTAAGAAAAGCTCCTGAAATCAACCTAGAAAAAAATCATTTGGAGAGGCTGATGAGATAGTGCAATCAGGACAGCCCTTGCTCCACAAGCGTGAGGCCCTGAATTACATCCCCAGAACCCACACCAAAATGCTAGTCATGGCTTTGCATGCTTTCAACCCCAAGGAGACAGGTGGCTCACAAGGGCTTGCTTGCCTGCCCGCCTTGATGAACTGGTGCGCTTCAGGCAGACAGGAGGTAAATAGTGTTTCTGCAGACACTGGAAGCTATTCTCTGAACTTCAAATCCACACACACGAATACACAGGTGCCTGCATTTAGAAGAAGGGGGTGGGGCAATGAGATAGCTCAGCGGGTAAAGGTGCTTGCTGTCAAGACCTGAGTTCAATCCCCAAGACCCACGTGGTAGGAGAAAATCAACTCCCAAAAGTCCAAAAGTTGTGCCTCAACCTCCATGCATGCTCTCTGGCCCCTATGTGCCCACACACACATACACGCAAAGAAACAAGCAAGCAAACAAGCAAACAAACAAACAAATAGTATTGTTTAAAGAAAAGAAAAGAAAAATCAACTGCTCTTCCTGACGATGCTCCCAGGGTTCTGCAAAAGGAATGGTATGAAACTTTCCAGCATAGGGCACTTGGCGCCACCTAGTGGTCTTTGTGATTATACTACGAATGCGATACCTCCCCCTGATCCGTTCCTCCCTCCCCTCCTCCTTTAAGAAGGGCTCTTTAGGTCGCTGCAGGACTAGGCAAATCCTCTCCCACAGAGGTCAGACAAGGCAGTCCTTTTAGGGTCCGCAGAGAATTCAGGGAGAGGGCCCGCTCCTGTTGTTGGGGACCAAACTGCTACATATGTGCAGGGGGTGATTCAGGAGCAGGGTCGCTTCCTAGAAGGGGTGACAAGTTAACATCTGAGCTTAGATTTAAAGGATTAATGAGAGTCAGCCAAGGGTCAGAAGGGGGCAAGCAGTTAAATTGAGACAGAAAGAGAAAAGGGACTTCCTAACAAGACCTCAGGAGGACCCTTGGCTGAGGCTGGCAGCCTTCCCCAGTAAAGCCACCAAGCCACAGAAAATGATGTGTGCCCTTCCAGATGACCTGAAGGCCCATTTAGCCAGGCTTCTCATCTCCAAAAGACTCCAAGGTTCATCTGTTCCAAGTGAGAGCGTGGAAACATAAGGACAAACTGGCGGAGGGAAACGAGGCCAGTGGACTATGCTCCTATGCATTGGTGTCCTATGGCACGTCATCTGCTTTGCTTTCTGCAACTGTCTTTTTTTTTTTTTTTTTTTTTTTTTTTGGACTGGACATTCAGATTAAAAAAAAAAATCCCTTTCACTTAAGGAACTGATTCTGCTCAAAAATAAACACAGCATCTATCACAGGGCTGGGTGTAGCTCAGCGCTTGCCCTGGATTTAACCTCCAGAGCACAAATAAAGCAAGCATAACCTCTACCATACTTTGAAATATTTTTATTTATTAGTATGTTAAAAAAAATAGAATGAGGGTAGGGCAGGGCCTCTCTCCATCTTCAGAAAGTTCTGGGGAAGTTAAAAGGGAAAGGAACAGAAATGGAGGAAGGAGCCATTGCACTGCCAAAGCTAGAAATGTAAAAGCCTGACGCAGGATTTAGGGGTTTTGTGGTGATTTGTTTTGTTTTGTTTTAAGATTTATTTATTTATTTCATGTATATGAGTACAAACTGCAGCTGTACAGATAGTTGTGAGCCTTCATGTGGTTGTTGGGAATTGACTTTTAGGACCTCTGCTTGTTCTAGTCAACCCCGATTGCTCCAGTTGGCCCCGCTTGCTCCGGTAGACCCCACTCACTCAGTCCCTGCTCTCTCTGGCCCAAAGATGTATTTTATTATTATAAATAAGTACACTGTAGCTGTCTTCAGAAGCACCAGAAGAGAGCGTCAGATCTCATTACAGGTGGTGGTGAGTCACCATGTGGTTGCTGAGATTTGAACTCAGGACCTTCAGAAGAACAGTCAGTGCTCTTACCCACTGAGCCATCTCACCAGTCCTGGTAATTTGGGTTTTGTTGTTGTTTAGAAGTTCTTTTTAATTACATGTGTATGTATGTGTGCCTGTGTGGTTTTGTATATATATGTATGTGTATGTGTATATATGTGTTTGTATTGTCTATGTGTATGCATGTCTGTGAATATGTGTACATATATGGGTATGTACCTGTGTGTTTTTGTATGTATATGTCTATGTATAGGTATATGCATTTAGAGGTGTGTATCTGTGTTGTATATCTGCGTCTTTCTATGTACGTGTCTGTGTATATGTATATGCATGTAGGGGTGTGTGTCTGTGTTGTGTGTGTCTATGTTGTGCTGTGTGTGTATATGTATATGTATGTGCATATACACATGTGTATGTGTGTGTATGTATGTGCATGGACATATATGTGTATGTATGTGCATGTGTGTGTGTGTGTGTGTGTGTGTTCGAGAGAGAGAGAGACAGCAGGCCTGTGGAGACCTGAAGATAACTTTAAAGAGTTTTCTCCATCCTTCCTGAAAGCCCCAGGAACTGAACTCAGATGCACAGCCTTCCAGAAAATGCTTTTACTCATTAAGGAGTCCTGTGGGCCCCTGTTGTTTTGTTTGTTATTTGTGTTTTTTGAGACAGGGTCTACCTATGTAGTTCTGGCTGTCCAGGAACTGAATATATAGACCAGGCTAGCCTCTGCCTCTACCTTCCAAGTGCTAGGATTAAAGGGTGTGCACCAATATGCCTGGCTCCGTTTTTGTTTTTTTGTTTTTTGTTTTGTTTTGTTTTGGTAGGATCACATGTAGCCAGGCTAGCCTCCAACTTACTAGGTAGCCAAGAATGACCTTGGATTCCTGATCATCCTGCCTCCACCTCCTGAGTGCTTAGGATCTCAGGTATGCGCCACGCTGCCTGGTTTTGTGCAGTGCTGGTGGTAGAACCCAGGTCTTGCTGCATGCTAGGCAAGCACTCTGGCAGCTGAATCTGGATTTTTACACACAGGAAGGAGAAAGATCTGCTAATGTCTCAGCCCTGTGAATGGGGGAAGAAAATTATTTGTAACATACTGTGTCTCTGACAAGAGTAGATCCTGATAGAGCAGGATCTTTTGTTTGCAAAGCCCAAAGTCAACATCCTTGTCGTTGTGGCTTTTGGCAAAGATCCAGGCCATGGCAGAGAAAGCAGGTGTGTGGATGTGAGCTCAGAGAACTGGGTGCTAGCTGCTTGGCCAAGGGACACTGTTAGGCACGGTAGAAGAACCACTGTATTTGGTGCCCTCCAAAAGAGGATGATTATTTTACTTGGTGCTGTGACAAAAGCAACTGGATAAAGGAGGGTTTATTTTGGCTGACAGTCTGAGGGCACAGTCCATGGCAGGAAAGGCATAACGGCATGAGAACAGGCATGTGCGGCAACTGGCTGAGCTGTATCTACAGTCAGGAGTGGAGAGAGTGGATGCAGATGCTCAACTTGATTTCTGGACTTTATATATCAAGCCCAGGGAATGGTGCTGCACACATCGAGGGTGGACTATTCCCACTCATGTAACCCAGTCTAGAAACTCCCTCACAGACATGGCCAGACATGTGTCCATGGGGATTCTAGATCCTGTCAACTAACAATATTAACTAGTACACACGCGTGAACACGCGCACACACACACAAACATTTTTTAAAGAAAAATAACACATAACTACAAACTAAAAACAAAACAAAACAAATAAACAAAAAATACCAAGTCAAACCTGACAGCTTGTACTTGTAATCCCAGCATTAGAGAGCATGAGGCAATCACCAATTTAGTTTGAGGATAGCCTTAGCCTTCTTAGTAAGAACCTATCTCAAAATACTGAAAGGAAGAAAGAAAAGGAGGGAGGGATGGAGGGAAACCAGTGCAAATATTCAATTATAAACAAGGCCAAGAGGCTGGGGAAATGGCTCACTGAGTAAGAGCATTTGCTTCAAAAGCATGAGAACCTGAGGTCAGATCAGCACTCTTGGGAGAAGCTGAGCACAGCTGGGTGCACTTGTAACCCCAGTGGTGGGCAAGAGACATAGTCAAAGACAGGAGGACCACTGGTACTGGTTCTCTCTGGACAGCCAGCATAGCTAGAAAAACTGTGGGCTCCAGGGTTAGTGAGAGATTCAATCTCAAGGAAACCACATGAAGAGCAGTAGAGGAAGACGCCTGACAGCCTGTTTCCCTGGGGATAGTGGTACCTAGGAACACATGCGCACACACTCTGTCATGGTTTGGATAGGTTTACCCCCATAGATTCATGTGTTTTGGGTGTTTGGCCATAGGGAGTAACACTCTTTGGAGGTGTGGCCTTGTTGGAAGAACTGTGTCACTGTGTAGGTGGACTTTGAGGTCTCCTATGCCAAGGCTCTGCCCAATACAAAAAAAAAAAAAAAAAAGTCTCTTTCTGCTGCCTGAGGATCAAGATGTAGAATTCTTGGCTTCTCCAGCACCGTGTCTACCTGCATGCTGCCATGCTTCCCACGGTGATGATAGCGGACTAAGCCTCTGAAACTGTAAGATAGCTCCAATTAAATGTTATCATTTATAAGAGTTGCCTTGGTTTTTTGTTTTTTTGTTTGTTTTTTTGTTTGGTTTTTTTGGTGTTTTGTTTTGTTTTGTTTTGTTTTTGAGACAGGGTTTCTCTGTGTAGCCTTGGCTGTCCTAGAACTCACTCTGTAAACCAGGCTGGTTTACTCAGAAATCCGCCTGCCTCTGCCTCCCAAGTGCTGGGTGGGATTAAAGGCATGCACCACCACCGCCCAGCTATGAGTTGCCTTGGTTATAGTGTCTCTTCACAGTAATGGAAACCCTAGCTAAGACACACCCATACAACTTTAAAAAAAGAGCATTACATTTTTTTTTTATCCTTTTGGCTCAGATCTTGCTACTGATCCAGAAGGCACTGCAATGAGGCTTGGTCCACGAACCATTTCAAGCTCATTAACAGCCTCACAGATATAATACAATTATTACAATATTTATTTGGCAGCTATGGAAACTGAGGCCTAGAGAGTCTGCAGTTTGTGGAGACAGTGCTGACAAGGAACAAAGTCAGCACTGGGCGCAGGTGGTCTAACAGCAGGACCTAGCTGTGCTCTTTTTCTGTCAGGTCCCTGGATGAGTTCACTCACCCCCAGAGAGGAAGGCTGCCTTGCCTGTCTCTTGCCTCCATAGAAGGCACTCTGTTTCATCAGCCTCAGAGTCCACTTGCCAGGATGAGCAGAAAGATCAAGGTCATTGATCTCTGTACACTCTGTAGGGCCAGAATGGATGGAGGCCCTGGACACAGGAAGAGAGCAGAGTCGAGGTGGTGGCCTGCCCCGTGTCTCACCCTCTTCATGGGCTTTCCATGGTGGGAGACATTATTGGTGTCTTACTCAGTGTTCTGTGTTGTGAAGAGACACCATGACCACAGAACTTCTAAAGGAAAGCACTTACCTGGGGCTGGCTTGCACACACAAAGGTTTAGTCCATTATTATCATGGCAGGAAGCAGGGCCACACACAGGCCCACATGATGCTGGAGAAATAGCTGAGAGTTCTACATCCTAATCTACAGACAGCAGAAAGAGAGAATGGCACTGAGCTTGGCTTGGGCTATTGAAACATCAAAGTGCATTCCCAGTGACACACTTCCTCTAACTAGGCCACACCTCCTAGTCCCTTCAAATAAGGCCACTCCCTGGCAACCAGGTATTCAAATATGTGAGCCTATCAGGGCCATTCTTATTCAAACCACCACAGTTGTCAGCAAATTCAGCAACTCAAAGGTTCACACTCTTTGTGTCTCTGTTGATGGGCACTTGGGTGGCTTCCCTAACCCATCAGCAGGCTGGCAGAGCACAGTGGCAAAGGGCCCAGACACACAATCTTCCTGCCCATCCATGGGCCATTAGCAAAGAGATGCATCATGCGTGACAGACAGTTTGCATTCCAGCATAAGAGACCCAGCTCTGCCAATACCTCCCAAACACACACAGTGTAGGAAAACATGTACAAATCCTCAGCCTGGGGCCATGGATAAGTGACTGTCTTTATTAGGGTTTCCATTGCTGTGAAGACACACCATGTCCAAAGCAACTCTTATAAAGGACATTTCATTGGGGCCCGATTGCTGGTTCAGAGGTTCAGTCCATTATCATCAAGGCAGAAGCGTGGCAGCATCCAGGCAGATGTGGAGCTGGAGGACCTGAAAATTCTACATCTTGATCAAAAGACAGACAGGAGAAGACTGTTTTCCATGTGGCTTGGAGGAGGGTCTCAGAGCCCACCTACACAGCAACTCACTTCCTCCAACAAGGCCACACCTACTCCAATAAAGCCACACCTCCTAATAGAGCCACTCCCTGGGCCAAGCATATTTAAATCACCACAGTGACTATCACAGCAAAGGGCTTACTTTAAATTATGACAGAAGTGGCTGGATCATAGAAAGAGACACATTGGCTGTTCTGAAACAAGTATGGATCTAGATGCTATTGGAAATTCGAAAGAAATCAAAAGTTTCTGCTAACACTGGACTATAATCTAGAATGATCAGGTTCTTCTTAAAGCCTTTGCATCTGAAAGTTTAACTATAAAGAGACTTTGACTACAGACATAAAAGAAAGCCCTTACCACGAATTCCTTCTTGTCTCCCTCTGTAATGGGAAAACTATCAAACTGACATAACCCAAAATCCCCTGGGAAGAGAGTTTCCATGAGGTATTGTCTGGATCAAAGTGATCTGAACACATGTCTGGGGGAATTATCTTGATTGTGTTCTTTAAGGTAGGAAAATATGCCCACTTTGGGTGGCACCATTCCCTATACAGGAAACCCTGAACTGTGTATAAGTAGAGAAAGAAAGTTGTATGCAGTCATGAATGTATTCACTCTCTGTCATTGAACAATATATAAAGTGCCACATGAAGAAAGAGTGAAATTCTTACAGAAATCTTTAACAGCGCTTGTAAGGGATTAAGTCTCTGATTCCAACTAACCCAGACAATAAACAGTACTAAGAACATCATTCTTCATTAACTGATATCCATAAATGAATATTCACAGTAGAAAATGGCTTTCAAGTGTTTCTTGTATTTATGCAGTTCTGGAGATCAAACCTAGGACCTCCTAGTAAATGAGGAAAGCAGTCCATCTATCTGAGCTACATCTCTATTTGTCTTATTTGTAAAGTCCATGAAGACAAGCACATGGTGCAGAGCACAATTATGATGCACAGTAGGCACTCAAGAAATCCATGATGAGCGAAAGAATCAATTCTAGTGGGAAGGAATGACCACATCTCTTTTATACTAAGAAAAAAAGAATGGGGGGGGATGCATCTGGTATCCCAGAGCCTCAGAGCTCAGATGCAACAATAGTCAGGATGGACTGGGATTTGCTTGCAGTAAGTACAGAGCCAAACTTTGGTGGCTTATTTCAATGACAGGCTGTTTCATTCCCATTTACTGTGTCTCTCATAGCCCAGCTTCCACTCAGCTCCATAGGGCATCATGGGGCCTGGGGATAGAGTAATCCCTGTCAGAATACTGCTGATCTCAAGGCAGTGAGGAAGGACACCCACAGCCCTGCCCCACATGGTTCTCAATCTGCTTAGAGGCCACACACCTGACTTCTACTCTCCATGGTGTAACTAAGTAGGATACAAACTATAAGTTGCCTTCAGCAGTATCAAGCATAGCCATTCCTTTGAAAAACATTGTAACAATGTCTCTGAGGTAAATCACAGAATTACCACAGGGGCAGGCAATTGCATTCCGAGTTATATTCTCTAAGAACTGAAGATACTTGAGGATCAATGACCATAGGGATATTAACACTGAAAGGAAAAAAAGCCCCCAACTGTCCATCAACAGAGAAATGGGTAAAGAAAACATGGCACATCTCTGCACTGGAAAACTACTCCACCTTAGAAAGAAATGAAATTCTAATACATGCTACAATATGGAGAGACTTTGAAAACATGTATGGCAGCATTCATATGACATGTCTGATATAGAAAATAGGTTAGACTCTAAAAGGGCAAAATTGATCCAGCCCATATGAAGCATTTACATTAGGCAAATTTTTAAAACTGGAAAGTATGGTGACCAGGGATGAGGGGGAAATATGAAGTTCTTTTAGGCAGAATTTTGTTTGGAACAATGAAAACTCTGGATGTGGATACTGATGGTGGATGCAGAACATTGGGAGTGGGGGCTGGGGTGTGGCTCCAAGGCAGAGGGGCTTGCTAGCATGTGTGAGGCCTTGGGTCTGATCGTCAGCACTGTGAAAAAAATCCAAAGCAGTGAATTGTATGTACATTTTACCACAGTGAGGAAGCAAACAAAAAAGAGATTAATTCTGGGTTCTGTGGTACCAGGGTCTTCTTCACGGAATCGAAACCCAAGGAACACGGCAATATAATGTGCCTTTGTGTCCTTGGCCTCTGTGTAGGCTGTGTGCTCCCTGGCAGGCTGTGCTTCTAACAGGACCTAGCACAATTAGACTGTGTCTTAGGGGTTTGCTTGTTTGTTTGTTTGTTTTTTCCTGTTGTGATAAACCATTGACCAAAAGCAACTTGTAAGGAAAAGGTTCATTTGGGTTACAGGTTACAGCCCATCCTCAAGAGACACAAAGACAGGAAGCTCAAAGCAGGACTGAAACAGAGAGCACAAAGCCTCCTGGCTTGCTTCTGAGCTCACTGTTCAGTCACCTTTCTTATACAATCTAGGACCACCTGCCCAGGGAAGGCTGGTCCCTCCTCCATGTATTAGCAATTAAAGGGGGCGGGGGGATGCCTGCACAGACATACCCACTGACCACACTGATAGAAGCAAATTTTTAATTGAGGTTCCCTCTTCCCAGGTGTCAAGCTGAGCAAACACTAACCGGCATAGAGTGTTGAGATATGCTTTGCCTTTAATGAAAGGGAATGGATCATACCTATCCTGGTACACGTTAACAAGCCAGTCTCTGTGTACAGTATGCTTCATGGGAAGTTCCACATTTGCCTTACTCTTCGACAGACTGGATGGGGATCTCATGAGTCATGAAGTGGATCAGGACTATGACCACTAACAGGACTGGTTTTGAGTTAGGACTATGGTGTTCACATAGCAGGCCTAAAGAGGTAGAGTCAGCTAGTAGCTTCAGAATGCACACCCCTTTTTGAGTTGTGGAAGCTTGGTGCTCCATGTGGGGAGGAGACTGGGTTAAGGAATAAGAAATGAGAGGACTCCCTGCAGGTGATCAGAATTAAATTCCTACATCTGGATGAAAACAGGCTTTCATTCCCAGTCCTTACCCTTCAAGGGAAAGGATCTCACTGCAATTCGGTTCTCCACAGCTGCATATTTCAGAGGGACACAGAAAGCTGAGGCAAGCCTCAGAAAAACAAGTACCATTTCACCTGAGGGCCTTCCAGGAGAACACTCTGGCCCAGCTATGTCTCTCCACAGACCTCAGGCTTCTGCTCTGACTCCACACCTAGCTCTGTGATAACTGGCCTGTGCTCTCGTTCTCCAAGTACCTTCCTGCAAAGGTGGAGCTAACCAAGGTTCCAGAGAGACTTCCTGTCCCAAAGGAAGCCGCGTGCCTGCTGTGGATGGGGAAGCTTGCCTATGGCTTAGAAGAGTCAGCCTTGTGGCTCTGGTGCTCCTTGGAGCCTTATTTGCCTGTCAGTTTCTCCAAAGGCACTTCTAGGGCTACCCTTCCAGCTGGGTACCACCTCTCCCGGAAGCCCTTTGCCCACGAGAGCTCTAGCTAGGGTCAGCATTGTTTTGTCATTCAGTACTACAAAGAAACTGCAAACAGAAACCCCAGAACAAAAAGAGTGTTCATAGTCACTCTAAGCATCTGGGGATGGGGTGGGGGATCAGGGGGAAAGATAGTGGTTTTACTGTTATCATTGTTAAAATTTTTATTGCATTTAAAAAAATTTAGACAGGATCTCATGTAGTCCAGGCTGGCCACAAACTCACTATGTAGCCAAAGCTGGCCTCAAACTCCTAATTCTCTTGCTTCCTTTTCTTTAGCGCCGGGACTACAGGTGTGTTACTATCCTAGTTAGGGTTACTGTAGTTGTGATGAAACATCATGACCAAAGCAACTTGGGGAGGAAAGGGCTTATTTGGTTTATGCTTCCATGTTTATTATTCAAGAAAGTCAGGGCAGGAACCTGGAGGCAGGAGCTGATGCAGAGGCCACGGAGAGATGTGGCTTACTGACTTTCTCCTTATGGCTTACTCAGCCTGCTTTCTTATAGAACCCAGGACCACACCAGTCCAGGGATGGCACCACCCATAATGGGCTGGGCTCTCCCCTTTCAATCACTTATTGAGACAACGTCCTACTGTTGGATCTTATAGAAACATTTTTTTTTTAAAGTTTCCTCTAGCTTGAGTCAAGTTGCCATAAAACTAGCCAGCATAGTCACCATGCTGTGTTTCTGTGGTGCCAGGGATCCAAGCCAGGGCTTCATACATGTTAATCAAGCACTCACATCAACAGAGAGGCATCCCCTGCCATTAATTTTCAATTGTGTCTCACTCTGTGAGCCTTAAACACCTTTGTAAATATTGCAAAGCATTACATTTTAGCCCTCACCCTCCAGAACCAAGAACGATGAACCCTGCAGTTTAAACTCTGAGGGTCTAGGGGGTCACATGAGTGAACATGGCTTTTCAGGCAATTTAACAAAATAAAGAAGTTTGGAATGATGCTATATACAGAATAAGTTTGGCAAATGGTTTTCACTGAATACTGAGTCCGCGTACAAAAGAATAAATAAGGTCTCAAACACATCAAAGACCTAGGATTATTCTCCCAACATAAAGAGACAAGTCAAGGTGTGAGAGCTGGAAGGAGCCACGAGAGAAGCAAAGAGGAAAGAGAATGGGGGGCCTGGAAGAAATGAAGACCCCTTAGCCCTGGGTGTTTTTGTTTTTGTTTTCAGTTAACCCAGAAAAAAATTAGGGGAACAAGGGGTACCCAGCAGTAACAGGGCCAGAGGTCCTCTGACCCCGCCCCTTCGCTCCCCGCCCATCCTCGTCCCGCCCCGCCCAGCTGCGCTACACCACTCGCCCCCGCCCCCACGGGAAAAAAAAAAACAAACCGGTAACCTCTACCCGGCCGCTTTCAATTGGCCATGCATATGAGCGAAGTCCACAGCGACCAATGAACAGCGGCCACGGCGTGGCGAGCCCTTCCGGCCCGCCTCCGCGCGCCGGCGCACCGCCCGCTAGAAGCCGAGGGCGGGACGTGGGCGCGGCAGAGCCGAGGCAGCGGCGGCGCGGACGGACTGTGGGTGATCGGCATGGCTCGCCTGGTGCTGGGTAAGTGCGGGCCTGCGGTGGGAAGCCGGGCGGAGGCGGCCTGAGGCGCGGGAGCCGCGAAGCAGGCCCGAGTGGAGGAGCTGATGCCGGGCCTGTCTGGGGACTTCGCGGCGAGCTGGGTGGGAGAAGCCAGGTCGGGCCCTTCACAGGAGGCCCCGGGGAGTCGGAGACTTGCCGCCTCTGCTCCCCTCGCGTGCGGTCCTCCTCTGGTCCAGCTCAGCCTTCACTTTTATAAGCAGATTGCAGAGGCCGGTCCCGAAGGTTTCTTGGAAGTGGGCAGTGCTCTTTGAGGAAGGTCTCACAACTCCTGAGCACTTACGATGCCATTGAATGTCCACCCAGGTGTCCGGGAATGATGTTTAGCGACTCGGTGGGCGAATTTGAGGGTCCCTCATTTCCCGGCTGGCCTTATAAATGGGCCTGTAGTTTCTGACATTAGTTAGCTCAGCCGATCCTGGCTAGAAAGTAGGAGAGGGAGGTGGGTCCCTGCACTCCCTTCCCTTCATTTACTAGTTGAGACCCAGAGCATATTTTCTCATCTCTCTGCCAGTTTTTTTCAACCGTGTTCACCCCGTGTGCTATAGTACATATTTAAAGAGAGTAAGCAAAAAAAAAAAAAAAAATACTACTTTCTGGGTTACTGTAGAGAGCAGATGAGAGGGAAAGATTTAATCTTTAGTTTTCCAGTGAGAGGCTATGCAAAAGTGATTCCATCAATTAACTCATTATTTTAATAAGGTAGTCATCCTAAAAAGGCCACCTTGCTGCCGGCGGGTGCCAGGCAGAAATGTTACGGGTGTGAATTTATAACACCCTTAACTGCTACAGAGATTGAATGGGAAGCCACAGATGGCAAAACCATCTGCACGCATAGATTATGGACCCTGGGAGTTCTCCACCACCACCCCCCAATCCCCCGGGGGTGCTCATTATTCACAGAGTAGAGTGGCCATGTGAATTTTAGAAGCAGGATTCGATGGGTCAGCATTGACCTATTCAGCCATAGTAAACCACCCGCCCCCCTCTGCCGGGATGGGGGTTGGGTTGTTGCTTGGAGAGCAAGTGCCAGGTGCTGTGTGTTTGATTCTTCCTAACCCTGTTAGATCATCTTAGAGCCATCAGTTGGTAGACTGAGGCAGAATTGGGTGGTTCTGCTTCTCTTGGCCCTTTGGGCAGCAGGGGAGTGTGCATGGATGGAGGCTCCATGCCTTGAGAAGGCATTTCTCTTTCTAGACATTGTGGTAAGGCTTTTGTCTTTACACTTGCCTAGTTCCTAGAGAGTGCCCCTTAACAGATGGCTACCCAATAAAAACACCCTATCAAAAGTCTTAAGACCTAAACACCTTAAAAGTTAGGCTGGTTATCAGTCAGAAGTAGATTACAACAAGGTTATGTGGGAGGTGATTAATCGTCCATCATGACTACCTACAAAGTGTCCATAACTTCAGACTTTTTTTTCCACCTTGAATTTTTACAAGACTCGGTGTATCAAGCAAATATGAATTTATAACAATTTCATAAACTTACTAGGCATAGTAGCACATGCCTTTAATCCCAGCAAGCTCTATTATTCCCTTCACCGAGGAGCATCACCATCCAATAGGAATACAATGCAAACTAATGCAATGCATTAGTAATATCCTAAGCTTTCTAGGAGCCACAAATAAAAAAGCAAAGCAGAACAGATAACAGTGCTTTGAATTAAGTTTACATAATAACTGCATTTATGATGGTAACCCCATTGGGTTATGTCCCCCTAATGACGAGGTAGCTGTCCCTGGTTATGGCTTTGTCCCACTGGTGAGATAGTCTCCATGCATGCTTCTCAGCATACATCCTGTCTTAAAGCCACACTCGTGTGTACTTAACCCATCATGATTTCAGCACATAGTATGAAAATAGTAATAGAAATTTGTCTCTGTTTTTCTTTAAGCCTTTGGAACCAATATGCCTTCTTACCATTGGAGAAGCTCTCACAGTTTGGGGTAACCACACGTGGCCGATGGCTTTCCGAGGGGATAACAGTGTGAGGGAACAGCCCCACTGGCTGAGCCAGCATCTAAACAGACTCATCCTGTCCCGCCTTGCAGAGCTCCTGACTCAGGGCACATCTTGTTCAGACCCTCAGTGTCCTCAGCCTCTCCCACTGTGCATATGTATCCACGCAGACCACTGGTCTCTCTAGGGAGATGCTTCCCTCCACCCCGCACAGCTCTTGCTCTTTCCAGTTCTTCATAATGAAACTCATTTAAACAGTTGTCTGTGTTCTCTAGACTTATTCCCTCCACGTGTCCAATCCTCTGCTGGTTTTTTCACTGTCACAGTAGCCCAGGTGCTCACAGACAACTTTGTCATTAGATGCAGTAGCAGCTTCAGTCTTCCCTGCTCTGCCTTCTGGTTGTATGTTAGCTGTTAAATTCAAATGCAGTCTACTTAGACATTTATGTTAGCATATGCTTGCTGTACAGAAGAGTAGATAGCTTGTCACATTTTCATACATGTATGTAATGTACTTTGACTATATTCACTACACACACATTACCCATTCTTGTTCTCTCTCTCTCTCTCTGGTCCCATTCCCCTTTCTCGATAGTTTCCTTCCATTACATCTTTGTATTTGTATGTGATGTAGGCATATGTGGCAAATTCTCTTGAGTGTAGAGGTATATACACCCATGCCTGAACCTACAGAGGCCAAAGGGGCATGCTGAGTGTCTTCCCCTGTCTACCGTATTCCCTTGAGAGAGGGTCTGAAACTAAACTAAAAGCTCACCTTTCAGCCGGCCAGCAAGCTTTCAGGATCCTCCTCCCTCGGCCCCTCTCCTCCACAGTGGTATTACATACATATAAAACCATGCTCAGCTCTTTATGTGGACACTAAGGATACATGGGTGTTTATGCTTGCCTACCAAGTGTTCTTATTCACTCAGCCATCACATCTGCTTTCAATCTTTAAAAAGACCTGGGGGCTGGAGAGATGGCTCAGCATTTAAGAGCACTGACTGCTCTTCCAGGGGTTCTGAGTTCAATTCCCAGCAACCACATGGTGGCTCACAACCATCTGTTATGGGATCCAATGCCCTCTTCTGGTGTGTCTGAAGACAGAGAAAATGTATTCAAATATATAAAAATAAATAAATCTTAAAAAAAAAAAACCTGGATTCCATCAGATACAATGTCCTTAAATAATGTGTCTGTTTATTCATGCCAAGACATACTGAATCAACATCTTGGAAACAAGAGAGCTACTCTGCCACTTGATGTATTTGCATTGACTGTACATGGGCCTTTTCCTCTTGTGTTTACTTATTTAAAAAAATGAGGAAGAGACCTAGATTCTAGCTAGCTGTGAAGACTTGAGTGATTTCACTTGGAATTAGAAGCAGCAACTGTCATAGTTTTGAGTTCCATGCCCTTCATGCTTAGCACTATAAGGGAAGAGTAGGAGGCCCTGCCATCCTCTTCTGTAAGGGCTTTGGTTAGGGAAGATCCTCGTGCTTTGGACTATGCTGTAACTGCTGTGTTTTTGTCATCCGTCCAGGTCTGGTGAGCTGTACCTTCTTTCTAGCAGTCAGCGGTCTGTATTCCTCTAGTGATGATGTCATCGAGTTAACACCATCAAATTTCAACAGAGAAGTAATTCAGAGTGATGGTCTATGGCTTGTAGAATTTTATGCACCATGGTACGTATTATAAAATACTTTTTAAAGACTTAAATATTTTGTTTTTTTGAGATAGGATTACTGGCTGTGGCTGACCTGACCTGGAACTCACGAAGTAGACCAGGCTGGCCTTGAACTTGCTGAGATCTGCCTGCCTCTACCTCCAGAGTTCTCGGATTAAAGGTGTGCACGACCAGACCTGCACATGAGTGCAGGTGTTCTATGTAGTCTAGGAACTCCATTATGTGGCCCAGACTGGCCTAGAACTTATATGTTACTGAGAACTGAGATTACAGATCTGTACCATTATATCCAAATAGTTTTAGAAATAGAGAATTGGAGACTGGTTTGTACATGTCAGGTCTCTTGAAACCCATGGAGACTGAGTCAGTTGTGGAGTGGTCTGGCAAGGTGTCTGAGAGGGTAAAGTGCTGCTTTGCTCGGTGGCCTGAGTTTAATCCTCAGGACCCACGTGGTGGAAAGAGACCGGGGGCTTTCATGCATACCCGGTCTGTAATCATACTGTTTCCAGCCGGGCGTGGTGGCGCACGCCTTTAAATCCCAGCGCTTGGAAGGCAGAGAGAGGCAGGTGGATTTCTGAATTTGAGGCCAGCCTGGTCTATAGAGTGAGTTCCAGGACAGCCAGGTCTACACAGAGAAACCCTGTCTCGGAAAAAAAAAAAAAAACATACTGTGTTTCTATACATAGTAAACAGTGCTGCATTATTTACTAGTCAAAGCATTTGACGATGCGTGGAAAGTATGTGAAATGTGTCAGGGCTGTAGCTGTAAAGCAACAGACTAAGACCCCGAAGAAGTTAGTCTGCAAACCACATGCCTCTGAAAATGAGCTAACAGGGTTGGACTCTCAGATGTGAGCAGCATCTTGTAAGCTTTTGAAAGAGATGTTCTTAGTTACTTTTTTATTGCTATGGTAAAACACCATGACCAAGCAGCATTTAAAAAAAACAATTTATGTAGACATATAGCTTCAGAGGGTTAGAGGCAGCAGACAGAAGGCATGGTACTAGAGCAACAGAGAGAGTCAACTGGAACGGGTATGAGTCTAAACTCTCAAAGCCTGCTCCAGTGATACACTTCCTCAAGGCTGCACCTCCTAAGCCTGTCCAGACAGCGCCACCCATTGGGGACTGAGTACCAAGGAAGCCACCACACAGGATATGACATGAATTTTATTTAATTTTAAGACAGGTTCTTACCAGGTTGCCTAGTCTGGCCTTGAATTCACTTCAAATTTCAGGGGAGCCTTGAACTTGTTCCTTTCCCTCAACCTCCCAAATTGCTGGCATCACAGACCTGTGCTACATGATCTGGGCTCACATTAAAGTCTTACCATGGAATTCTGAAGTCCTGAGTGGATGTATTTTTGGGTGTGCCTGATGAAGGTTCTTTGGTGGATTCTGGAATAGCTTTAGAAACTTAGCACTGCTTCTCGACAGATTATTTAAGGGCCAGTGTAGAAACGGGAGGTGTGGTGTCAAACATTCTTGCCAGTGCGAATCTGTCTCTTTGTAATGCTTTGACTATCTTATAAAGGTACTTATGCTTTTAAATCCAGTTGCTGGTTTCTGTGGTTAGCCCATCTGCATTAGTACAGGCAAATTGCTATTCGTACAGGCTGTTAATAATTGGCTCTGTGAGATGGTTTTCACATTCAGCTTCTTCCCTCTTGTGTTGTGGGGAGTTGATTTGTTTCTGAGAGCTGCAGGGCAGTTTCCCTGTGAAGCTTTACCTGATGGTGTGATTTTGAAGGCAGGTTCTGGGTGTAATAATGATTACGCTGGCAGATTTATGCATAGTATTCTAAGTAAGAAATGTCTGGTTAGAGCAGTCACTTGAGCCTGGGACTCCTTCCTAGAGTAAAGGCTTTAGATGTTGAGCAGAGCACGGAGTCAGGCATCATGGCACAGGCCATTAGTTCTAGCACTCGGCAAGCTGAGCTGGTAGAACTATGAGTAGTTCCAGGGTTACATAGCAAAGCCTTTTCTAAAAAAAAAAAGAAAGAATTAAAAAACAAAACAAAACACTTGGGGGATTAGGCAAGGGGATCAGAAGTTCAGCGGCAACCTGTGGACTATATGAGACTAGAAAAAGAGCCGGGCAGTGGTAGCACATGTCTTTAATCCCAGCACTTGGGAGGCAGGGGCAGGTGGATTTCTGAGTTCAAGGCCAGCCTGGTGTACAGAGTGAGTTCCAGGATAGCCAGGGCTACACAGAGAAACCCTGTCTCGAAAAACAAACAAACAAACAAAAAAATGAAGAGCCAGAGCATGCATGAGAAAATACAAATTGATGTCCCTGCTTGGGACCAAGGGGGTGTTGGAGTTTCTCAGATTTTGAAACATTTACACAGATTTCATACTGAACAACTCTAAAATTCAAAACCCCAAACTGGGCGTCAGGAAGTGCTCAGAAGGTTTCGTGCTTGGGTGATTTTGCTTGATTTTACTCTTTGTAGTTCTAGAAGTAAAACCAAGGCTTTGCTCACACTAGGCCCTGAGCTACATCAGGAATTAAAATTTCAGCATTATGGATTCTTCGCTTGTACTTCTTTTCTAGAGTAACAGATACCATGAGGCATCAGCAAGTCTAACAACTATAGCTCTAAAGTTGTTGTGCACATAAGGATGTTAGAATGTCTGCAGCAATTGTAATGCTCATAATAAGAATAGCTGTGATTTTTATTCATGGCAGCCATTAAGTAACAATTTCATCAACTATAGGATGTTTACATTTATACTAGAAAGAACTTCTACATTTTTCTATTACAGCACGGCAAAAATAGATTCATTTTTATGTGGTACTATGGTCTGTGCATAGTGCCTAACATCAGGCTGAAGGGGTGTGTGCTCTAACAATGTGAGTCCTCCCTTCTTAGACTCCTGAAACCTAATCCTTGTGAAAATTTGACCTCTGGATTATAAGTGTCTCACCTAAACAGCAAAGCATATATAAGTATGTCAAAGCACCAATTCAAGGGATTGCCCACAAATAATCTTGCTTAAAATGTTGGGACTGAGTTCAGGTCCTTCTAGAGTATTATTAATCACATGACACAGTGTTTATGTGGGAACACGATGGGGCAGTGGCTCGATTCAGAAAGGCAGTGGACAGAGTCTGGCTAGCATTGGAATCAATTCATTTGCCTGTCTCTATTTTATCATTATAGAGATACTGAAGGCTTGTCCTTAGCTTTACATAGGTCCAGTGACAACCTTTGTGAAAGTGACGGTGGGTCTTTAGAGACCCAGGTAGAAGAGACTAGTAAAGCCTTTTTAGAATATGCACCTTATTGCCTATAGGTAAACTATACTGTCTGCATACAGTGGGCATTATACAGCAGTAAGAATGAACAGTGCAGTTGCCCATGGCCCTATCAGACAATAGAAATGGGTTTTCTGTTATATAGTATACTTGGCCTGTAGAGGTCCTCCTGCCTCTGCCACTCCGATGCAACATGACAGGTATGCTGCCCTGCCTGACTTACAGTGAGTTCTGTTTGGTAGTTGTTTTACAGTATTAGTGCCTGCAAAACAAAGGCCTGGAAAGGGGAACCTTGTGTTCTAGTAGGCCTGTTACAGGTGGTGGACAAGAGATGGAGTTTTTTATTTGTTTGTTTGTTTGTTTTGTGTTTTGTTTTTGGGGACAGGGTTTCTCTCTGTAGCCCTGGCTGTCCTGGAACTCACTCTGTAGACCAGGCTGGCCTCGAACTCAGAAATCCACCTGCCTCTGCCTCCCAAGTGCTAGGATTAAAGAGATGGAGTTTATTTAATGATTATGGTTTACTAGGGCTTTTATTAGGGTGATGAAAAGCCAGTGTCCTATGTATAGTTGTTGGGTGGCTTAGTACTGTCTTCCTTGCAGCCTCCCAGTCCTGGGCATCCTCCTGGGGAGACCATGGTAGCTATTTTATGAGGTGAAGGTCAAAGGGTTTAACTGTCACCTTCTTTGTGTTTTGTCTCTGAAGGTGTGGTCATTGCCAGAGGTTAACACCAGAATGGAAGAAAGCAGCAACCGCGTTGAAAGTGAGTCTCTGAGAGGGTCTCCTTCCCTTGTGTCTGGTTAAATTTGGAGATGGTTTAGTTTACCCTGGGGAGATAATTTGCATAGTAAAGTCCTGCATGCTGGTTGTCTTGCCAAATACCTTGCTGGGGAAGGGTGTGTCTGGCTTTCTTCCATCTGTTTCCAAGCTAGATGTGTAATTATCTTAGCCATGCAGGTTCTGAAGGCTTTGGTGTCCAGTCCTCCACAATTTCTCTCCTGACTAGACTTGCCCTTCACACATTGTCCAACTTACTCTCTCCTGGTTTTCAAGGCTAAAGTTTGCAGTGGTCCTTAAGCTGTGCTCAGCCCTTTACTTGTGTACTTGAGTCTGATGAGGTTGTAGTAGTAGGAAAAGGACGTAATCCTTCTGTTTTTCCTCAGGATGTGGTTAAAGTCGGTGCAGTTGATGCAGATAAACATCAGTCCCTGGGAGGTCAGTATGGAGTCCGGGGATTTCCCACCATCAAGATATTTGGAGCTAACAAAAACAAACCAGAAGATTACCAGGGTAAGGATTCCTCCTGCTCCCTTCCCCTGTGGGCATTGCCTTCTAGATCAGTTAGCCTGGCTCCTGCAGTGTCTTAACATTGTTTTCTGCAGTAGCATAGAGCACTTAGTACCTTCTCCATGCTTTGAGCATTAGCTTGTAGGTAAAGGTATGTGTGCTTGAATTATTTAGGGTAGTGGAGACCCACACCTTTTTAACCTCCTTGCCTTTCTCATTACAGCTGTTGAATATTTGCCTCCCTTTACTGTAAGACAAGGGTCTGGCAAAACATGCATGATTTGGCCCGTAATCTTTATGCCTTGTGTGCATATGCAGTTGACTATGAAATTGTTATTAGTCTCATAAACTATTGGCAATAGGTATTCCAAATTCTTCCAGTTCTAGAGATGGCAAAACATGTGAATGTCTGTTAGGCATCACCGGCAGCTAGAGGAGAGTTCTGGCCCTGAACTCTGGGGAATAAATGCTGTCTTAGTCACATGCTCTTCTTAAAGCATGGCAGGGCTGAGTGGTGAGCTTGTGCTCAGTACATCAAGGTCCTCCATCGGTCATTAGCTACATACACACAAACAGTCCCTAATCAGAATTGTTGAATTGGGCCAAATTATGGTCCTAATGAAAGTGTTGAACATAATCTTTATGGCAAATTTGGCTGATTGTTGCTTAGGTGAATAGAAGTGCCTGTGGGCTGACTAGGAGAATCATAGTTAAACACAGGCTGGGGAGGGCCAAGGTTATGAATGAAGTCTGAAGTAAACTCAAGGAGCAGACTGCCATGACTGCCCTCCCTCTCCATGCTCAGGTCTCTGGTCTTCACAATACCTACTGCTCTGCATTGCTGCATTTTCTGTAAATAGCATGGTAAAGCCTGCTTCAGGCTACCAGAAATGTAATTAAAATAGTACTACTAAGGATAGAAGACACATACCTGGTAACAGGTACAAGTCCAATCTCCATACTTGGGAGGTCAGAATCCTTAGAAATAAAGCCTTGGGTGCATCATTTCTTCTAGATGCCCAAACTGCAAAGATCTATGAAATGCTGAACGCTGCTTTCCAGAGTAAACATCTTGTCTTTTTTCTTTGGAATGATAATTGGTTATAGTTTTGCTGTTTAACAGAAGTGGAATGCTTAGAGCATTCTTCTGCTGCCATGTTTACTTGTAAATAAGGTTGTTTTATTGCATGTATTTGTTGGTGGTATATACGGACTTTAGTGCTCACATGAAGGCTATAGAACCATTTTCAGGAAATCTCACCTTTTACCATGTGGGCTTAGAAATTAAACTCAGGTTGTCAGACTTGATGCCAAACACCCTTACTTGCTGAGCATCTCAGCAGTCCTGGATAAGGTATTTGGGACCCAGCTGGACCTGTAGTTTTGTGGATTGGCAAGGTTGCTTTTGTACTGAACAGCAGGGCTGAGTGGCAGCAGGAGGCAGTATGGCCTCAAAACTGGAGAGTACTTGCATGCAAATGGCCTGTTGTAGAAAGATCAGGTCAACACTGGTGCACAGTGGGAAACTCTCTTTCCCTAGATGAGCTCTGCTTGGGTATATTCTGTACAAAGAGGGGACACGGACTGGCTCAGACATAGAGCTGTTTGCAGTAAGAGCTCAAGACTGCTCTCATACTGAGACTGGCCTTTCAGTTAGCTGAGTGCTTCCTGATGACTGCCCTCTCCATACACTTGATCTAAGACTACTAGTAGATGCCTGACCATAAAAAGTCTGTGGAGACTTTTCCTATCCATAAATTAGACAGTTGGAGATTAACAGCAGTAACAGTAAAATAAAGCAATAAAAGTCTGTGACTGTGGTTAAGTAAACCATAGAAGATGGGAACCTCGGGTCAGGGCAGCTCCTGTACTATTCCCTTCACATGCAGTGTTGGAAATTCTGTTACCCTGGCCTTTGAAGATGGCTTCCCTGCTCCTCTGGGCCAGTCCCCAGCCCTGGGGTCTGAAGTCTGTAGTTTTGGGTAGACTTCCATACTTACTGTGCTCTTGTATGGTTGAGGCTTGTTTTGTTTTTGTTGAGCTAGGGTCCCATGCAGCCCTGGTTGCTTTCATAGTTTTAGTGAGGTTGTCACTTAGGATTGAGTTGCTCTTAACAGCTAAACTGGAAGCAAAAAAGAAGAGAGGCCTTGAAAGTTTTCTCATGACTTGGCTTCAGAGATGTGTCATGTTCTACTCTTCCCACACATTTTTGTCTACTCTTCATGTCTTAGAAAAAAGCTTGTTGGGGAACATGTATTTGGGGATTTTTTTCCTGTTTTCCTGACTAGAAATTAAGCTTCTCTTTGAGTCTGTGTTGTCCATACATAGCATTTTCTTATTAGAAGATGTTGTTTTCCAGACAGAGAACAAAAAGATCTGGTAACACTGGTAACAGTAAACTAAAGAAATAGAACATGCCTCAGTGAGTGCATGAGAACCAAATTGCCGTTGCCTCTGGCAGATGTATAGTTTCGAATCTTCACAGGCCTCAGAGAGGCACTTGTGCAGAAGGCCAGCCTGAGGTTGCCTGCCTTCACCTGCCCTTCCTTTCCTGTCCCACAGGTGGCAGAACTGGAGAAGCCATTGTAGATGCCGCCCTCAGTGCCTTGAGCCAGCTCGTGAAGGATCGCCTTGGTGGGCGGAGTGGTGGGTACAGTTCTGGAAAGCAGGTAAGGCTGTAAGTGTGTCTTGCTTTCTGCCTGAATGTGTGTGTGTTCCTTATAGAGGGTCATGTAACCTAGGTTAGCCTTGGATGGCCTAACACTCCTAATCCTCCTCCTTTTACTCCCAAGTTCTGGAATTGCAGGAGTGAACAATTCCTGTCCAGTCTCCCCTGATATTATAAATTGGTAAACTTTCTACTAAAATATTATTAAGAGTGGTTCATTAGATCTCAGAGAAGAAAATCAGCCACCCAGCCTGTTCATTGCCATCTTACAGTTACAGGGCAATACCTAGTCAGCCCCAGAACATCTTGCTACAGTCTGATAATGAGGTCTCAGACAGGTATCTTGGGCCCTGGGCTAGAATGGAGAATTGGAACTACAGAGAGTGAAGAAGGTCCGTGCCAAGGACAGCAGACTCTGAGATCTCATGACTCTCACAGTTCCAAGAGGAGAGTCATGGACTCACTTTGCAGATTGCCTCTGCATGAGCTCTTGGCCTGTGTCTGTAGCAGTGAGTCTGAAACATGTGGGAAATTCTGTGGGAGGAAGAGGAAGAGACAGAAATAGGGATTGCTGTTTTCTTGCTTTTGTATAAAGTATGAAGCTTGACTTTGATGCTGAAGCATTCTGAGAAATGAAGTGTTGAAGTTCTTTATAAAATGGCTCTCCACCCCCTCAAGAGGCCAGAAAAACTAGCTTGAAATAGTCTCAGCACCATCCAGTGTTAACCCTATTGTCTTGACCCTGCCAAGACAGCCAGGTAACAGATGACACAGCACAGCAGAGTGAATGGAACTGTAGGTTTGGCTGAAGGAAATTCAGGTCTAAGGATATAGGTTCATGGCAGAGTGTTTGCCTGTCATGTGCACGGCCTGGGAAAGGAGATAAAACAATAGATTAAGCTATCTCAAATGATTTGGACTTCAGATAAGAAAATGAGAAACAGTTATGTTGACACAAAATGCTCTATCAGAGTCTACATTCATCCCTGCTGTGGGGTACTTGGGTATTTTACTTCATAAAATATAGCAGGTGCAGATCATATGTTGTATAAATGTAGCAGGAATTGTTTAAGACTGTTATCAAGCTTCCAGTGCAATCATATTGAACAGTGATTTTCATTTGTTTGCTGATGAACAAATCAAAAACTTGATTACCTTGTGAAATGATTGTTTTGACTGTACTTGTAGTAGGAGTGATGTTCATGTTTGTCATGTTGCTGTCACAGGGTAGAGGTGATAGTTCAAGTAAGAAGGATGTGATAGAATTGACGGATGACACCTTTGATAAGAATGTCCTTGACAGTGAAGACGTTTGGATGGTTGAGTTTTATGCTCCATGGTGTGGACACTGCAAAAAGTAAGTGCCTTTAACCAAGTAGTATAGTCAGTCACAACACATCCAGTGTAGCCATGCAGCTTGTTCAGTAAGAGCTGTACTATTCCCAGATATAACCAGGAGACTGCCTAGTGTCCAGACCTGGAGTAGTGAGAGCATCCTAGGGATAGTTTGGATAGTTCATTCCTTTGGTGAAGCTACACAATGTGTTTGAGTTGTGACATAAAACAGGGATTAGGCTGTGCAGCTCATTGTAAGGACCTGTGCTATGAGTTCCCTCTTTCTGCAGCTTGGAGCCAGAATGGGCTGCTGCGGCCACAGAGGTAAAGGAGCAAACAAAGGGAAAAGTGAAACTGGCAGCCGTGGATGCCACCTTGAATCAGGTTCTGGCCAGCCGATACGGGGTGAGTGTCATTTACTTTGAGAAATACTCAAGATTTTCAACAGCCACTTGGCTCCTGGCCTCCCTTCAAAGTAGGCAGGGAGATATTTAACAATTTTGTAGGCGAAGGGGTGGTGTCCCTCACTGTCAAGTCTAGAACCCAGGCCTTGTGGGTTCATTCACCAGCACTCAACTGGCTTTTGACGCCCTAGGTTTTATAGATTCACTCACAAGGCTCTTGAAAGTTGATCCTCTTGCTCTGGAGTGTACACATTGTATTATTAAATACCTAGAGCCTGGACAGGGTTTGCCTGAATGCCACAATTAATAAACCTCTGACTGCTCTTCAAGCTGGGATTTCCCCTCCCAGCCCCCCAGATTTGGTGATTTCTGCCAGGACTGACATAGGCTAGGCAAGTGATCTATCATTAAGCTATGGTCCCTACTCTTGCATATTTGTTTTTTTGAGAGAGTGTTTCATTAAGTTGCCCAGAGCGGCCTCCAACTTGTGGGCCTTGCTTCAGCCTCCCAAATAACTGGGATTACAGATGTTACCATGCTTGGCTAGAACATACTTTTGTGATAGTGAAATGTGGTTTTAGAAACCATAAAGATAGTGGGGTTTGGGGTTTGTTTTGGTTTTTTTGTTTGTTTGTTTTTTGCTTTTCTTTACTTAGGTTTTCATTTTAAATATTCTGATTGTTGTACTTTGATAGATTAAAGGATTCCCTACAATCAAGATATTTCAGAAAGGCGAGTCTCCTGTGGACTATGATGGTGGTCGGACGAGATCTGACATAGTGTCAAGGGCCCTTGATTTGTTCTCTGATAATGCCCCACCTCCAGAGCTGCTTGAGGTAAAGTACCCCCCCTACCCCACTCCCCGCCAGTAGTGAGGACACTTCTGGTCAGCTGATGGCAGCTACTGCAGCAGTGAACCCCTTGTTCAAATGAACTCTTCACTTTTTACACAGTTTAACTGTGTAGCCCTGGCTAGCCTTGAATTCATAGCAGTCTTCCTGCTTCTGCCCCACAAGGCCTGAGATTATCAGCATGCATCCCCAGTAATTGACTCCTTTCCTCCATTTTTAATTGACTGCTTTTCATAACTTTATCGCATTAAAATACTTACACTGTGAGCTAAAGTTCATCTAAGCTGCTTAAAAGTAAGAGTGGATTCAGTCATACTTGGGCTGTTGGAGCACCTGGCATGGCTATAGCTCTGCCCTGGTGTTATACAAACATTTTCAGTTCTTACAGCAGCACCAAAAGTGAACATCATTCTCACCTTTGTAGACTTTTGGAGAAGCAGACAGCCAAGAGCATCACACTGTGTAAATAGCCATGCACAGATGTGTGTTGAGCCATGGCAAGCCAGGCTGGGTCAGGGGACTGTAATTACAGAGACTGTTAGGTGGCTTGGGAATGAACAATGGCACTTTGTTCTAGCAGTTCTAGATGATGTGTCTGTACTAGGTGGCATCGTATGGAAGGAGTCTGAGTATTACGTTGCACAGCTTTCCAACTGCCCCTGTCTTCTGTGTAGATAATCAATGAAGACATAGCCAAGAAGACATGTGAGGAGCACCAGCTCTGTATCGTGGCCGTACTGCCTCACATCCTGGACACTGGTGAGCACAGCTGTTTCTCATTGTGGCAGTGCTGGCTGCTTAAAGCGCTTCCTAAGTGAACTGATGTTATTTTACCTTCAAAATATTTTATTGTAAACCAGGAGCTGCAGGCAGAAACTCTTACTTGGAAGTTCTTCTGAAACTGGCTGACAAGTACAAGAAGAAAATGTGGGGGTGAGTTCCAAAGCCCAGCTCACCTCTGAGAGAATGGGCAGGCTCGTGACTGTCTGTAGCGTGTATCTGTGTCTATCTGCTCATTACTTACCAGCCCTGAGACTCAGGGTGTTCAGAGAAACCTAAGTTCAAGTGACCATGGGAGGAAAATGTAAGTGGGATCTGAGCACACCCCGTGCAACACTCCTTTCTGAAGTTTAAAATGTAATTTTAGTGTAGTACAAAAAGCTCCTTACCCTAAAACCAGTCTGCTTTCCAGGTGGCTGTGGACAGAAGCTGGAGCCCAGTATGAACTGGAGAACGCACTAGGGATTGGAGGGTTCGGGTACCCTGCCATGGCAGCCATCAATGCACGCAAGATGAAATTTGCTCTTCTCAAAGGGTCTTTCAGTGAACAAGGCATCAATGAGTTTCTCAGGTAATTTTTTTCTTCACTGTTTGTTTTATCTGTTGGGTCTTGTTGGTTTTCATTGTTCTATGTAAGCCAGGAAGGATGTTTATAAAGTTGATCTTTTAAATCATTACTCTTTCCTGTGGCAGTAACTGTACATGAGCATGGTAAGGCTGTTTGTCATACTGCACATTATCCCGGCCTCATTGTAACTCTCACAAGGTCTTAGACATGCTCAGGACAGCTGTGTCTTCACCTATTCCCACTCTTACCGTGTACTTGGTATTTGCATGTGATCCTCTGGCTGTGGGCTAACATGATGGGTTCTTAATTCAAAAGCCAGTTTGTAGAGCTTGCTCTCCAGCCTGCCCTCCTTTCACCTCTTCCTCAGACTCACTCCATCAGTTCTTGGGCAAATACCTAAGCAATACTTGGGCATTGACCTAAGAGGTTGGGTTTCCCTGTCCCTGCTTTCTTCCTAGTTCATTTCTCAGTGGCCATGGGAAAGACACCTGGCACAAAGGATACTTGAGCATTCTGAACTTCCTGTTGGATACAAAAGGTTAGGGCTGCCCCTACTTAAACACACTGTCCTATAAGTGTGCCTGGACCAGGGGCCACACTGAGGCTGTTGTTTTTAAGACCAAGTAAACTGTAAGTCACACTGCACCATGATTACCAACACTGAAGGATGTTGCATTAAGAACTTTTCTGTAAGTCCTCTAACATCAGTAAAACATGAAATGAATGTATATTTTCCTCAAACATGGTAATAAATGGAACCCAAAGCAATGTTTTAGGGTTCTGTGTGGTTTTTGTTTTGTTAGCTGTCTTCAGACACACCAGAAGAGGGCATCGGATCCCATTACAGATGGTTGTGAGCCATCATATGGTTGCTGGGAATTGAACTCAGGACTTCTGGAAGAGTAGTCAGTGTTCTTAGCCTCTGAGCCATCTCTCCAGCCCTTAAATTTGTTTTTTGGGATTTTTTATTTTTTATTTTTTTTTATTTTTTTTTTTGGTTTTTCGAGACAGGGTTTCTCTCTGTAGCCCCGGCTGTCCTGGTACTCACTCTGTAGACCAGGCTGGCCTCGAACTCGGAAATCTGCCTGCCTCTGCCTCCCAAGTGCTAGAATTAAAGGCATGCGCCACCACCGGCTTCCTAATTTTGTTTTTATGTTTGGTTGGTTGGTTTGTTAGTTTGCTTGATTGTTTTGTTTTGTTTGGAGACAGGGTTTTTCTGTATAGCCCTGGCTGTCCTGGAACTCAGATCTGCTTGCCTCTGGCCTTTATAGAGTGCTGGGATCAAAGGTGTGCACCACTACCCAGCAATTTTTTTTACTGGTTTTCTTTTTAAAATTATTCTACAAGAAAAATAAATAGTATAAGACTAAAGAACCCGGGGCTGGTGAGATGGTTCAGCTGGTAAGAGCACTGACTGCTCTTCTGAAGATCCTGAGTTCGGATCCCAGCAACCACATGGTGGCTCACAACCACCGGTAATGAGTTCTGACGCCCTCTTCTGATGCGTCTGAAGACAGCTACAGTGTATTACACCGGAGGGTGCGGGGCCAGAGCAAGCGGGGCATCCTGAGTTCAATTCCCAGCAGCCACATGATGGCTCATGGCCATCTCTACAGCTACAGTGTACTCATA
>NW_022196912.1:39116742-39150733 GCF_008632895.1 Mastomys coucha
AAAAAAAAAAAAAAAAGACTAAAGAACCCATTGTAAAAGATAGCTTTTAGCCTGTTGTCTAGATAGGAAGTGAAGGCAGCAGAATCAGCCTGGGCTATAATAGTCTAAGAATTCTACCATGAACAAAAATATTTCACAAGTGAGCTTTCAGAAACACAGTTAGAGCTGGGAATGGTGATTCCTGTGAGCCAGAGGATCAGGAGTTCAAGACCAGCTTGAGCCATGTAAGACTATAAAAAACAAAAACAACTACCTCCCTACAGTCACCGTACCATTAGAAGACAAAATTACTTTCTCCTTCCCTAGTCGTGTTGTGTTAGTGGTAATAAAATTCATGAGTTAAATGAATAAAATTCTTGAGGATCTGATGATCAGGAGTTTCTGCATACAGAATAATCTTAGTTTTGGTTTTGTCCTGGACAGTTGATGCCACTGTAGCTTCTTCTCTTGCACCTTGTACTTTTTGTGTGTTGGACAGACTGTGTATTCTTACTGATAGTATTTTTTGGTTTTCTAGTAACCAGATTAAAGTCTTTTTTTGTTTGTTTTTGTTTTTGTTTTGAGACAGGGTTTCTCTGTGTAGCCCTGGCTGTCCTGGAACTCACTCTGTAGACCAGGCTGGCCTTGAACCCTAATATATTCTCATCTTATTTTAAAACACTTTCATAGTTAAGGTATTGTGGCTTTAAACTTAGTAGTAGTAGTGCTGGCTTTATCAGTGAGAGGCCTGAGAAGTATCACTCCTGACCATGGTATTACCAATGGTTGAAAAGGCTCTTCAGGAGGTATACTACAGCAAGGGGCAATGCCTCCACGTCTCTATGTCTGTGTAGTAGGCATCATTCCTCTGTTCTTTAAAGATGCATTTCTTTTTGACACTTGGCTCATTCATTGTTTATATCTAAATGTGTGTTTGGTATTTCTTCCCAAGGGAACTGTCTTTCGGGCGTGGCTCCACAGCACCTGTAGGGGGAGGGTCCTTCCCTACCATCACTCCCAGGGAGCCCTGGGATGGCAAGGATGGTGAGGTAAGTGGAATCAAGGGGCTTTCTCCCCAGTTTGTGCATCTCTGGAAACCAAGTCCCCATCTGTCCTACTGTCCTGCCTGGGACATTACCAGCATGCTCCTCTCCTGGTTGGCTTTTACTTTTAGAGAAAGAATGTTCTACTAAAATCACAATTTAGAACTGGAGAGGTGGCTCAGCAGTTAAGAACCCTGGTTACAGTTTCAATAGGACCAGAGTTCAATTCCCAGCACCCACATAATGGCTTAAAACTATGTGTAAGTTGAGACCTAGTGGGGCCCAGTGTCCTCTTCTAGCCTTCTAGAGTATCAAATGCACATGGTGCACAGACATGCATGCTTGCAAAACACTCATACACATTTTTTATGAAATCACAGTTTAAAGGTCAAGTGTGCTTGGTTTCATGTCTATTATTGCACATATGCCACTTGAAAGGCTGAGGCAGGAGGACTGCCATGAATTTGAGACCAAACTAAACTGAGCCAAAGAATGAAGCCCTATTTTAAACAGAACGCCTAGGTGAGGTGCAGTCAGCTGAGGGAGTCAGGTGGTTGGATCTCTGGATTTCTGTGGGGTTTCCATAGGGCAAGAGCCAGGCTAGAATGTGGAATCCCTCTGGAATTTGCTTTTCTGTTGAAACCTTTAGTCATCTGAGGCGTTAACCATCACTGTGTGTGTGTCCTAGCTTCCTGTGGAGGACGACATTGACCTCAGTGATGTGGAGCTTGATGACCTGGAGAAGGATGAATTGTGAGGGCCACAGCCCAGCCTTCAAATGTCTTTCCTTGGGAATGAGCAGTTTTCCTGCAGTAAAAGTTCTTCCGGTCAGCTGTCTGCTGCTGTCCTTTCCGAGCAGCACGTGCCGGCCACTGGAAACTGCCAACAGTGAACCTCAGCGTCTCAAGAAAACACTGAAGAATTCTATGAATTGTAGCAGTGAATTGGATTGTATTCTCTGGCATATTTTGAAGAAAACTGGGCTATTGAAACATTTTTCCCTCCTAACTGCTGCTTGAATGTTCTTGGAGGCTATTTCTTATGTATAGGGTTTTTAAAATGTGATTCCTTTGTTTGAATATTAATGGCTTTTTCCATTAAAGAATAAAATGATATTTTGGACAATGCTGATAAATGTATGAAATTAGTAGCACATCATAAAACCAGAGTCTGAGGTTTAGCCTGAAAACTACTAGCACTGTGACCTGATGGCTCGCATCTCCATCTCCTGTAGAAATGGCTGTAAGTGGAAAACCAGACCTTTTGGCAAGAATGTGGTTCTCTGTAGAAAACTTTGTACCAAGTGAGAACAGCATTTTATGCCCCGAAGTCTGTCTTCGGCTTCACTATTAGGCTCAGATTTTCAGTGTGTTCTCATTAATCCCCCATTAAAAACCCTAGTGGGTTGCCAAGTTACAGCCAACCCTGTAACTTCACGTAAAACTCCTGAGAGAAAGTTTGGAGTTAACAATAGAACACGAAAAGACAGGACTGAGCACTTTTATTGTAACTTAAAAAAATAAATACACTCTAACTAATGTCTGTGAGTATCGTCTGAGTCAGAATCCTGCAGGACTCGGTTGTCTGGCAAGGTCTGAGGCTGCAGGGAAACAGGCTGGCCACCTAGTCGAGAAGGCTGAGGTCGATCTGGAAGTACACGTAGGGGAAATAGTCCTGGGTGCTGAGCTGTAGTCCAGGAATCTCCACGGACGCCTGCAGAGCAAAGGCAGAGTTCTCTTGACAAAGGGAACTCTTGGGTTCTGGGCACACGTTCTGTCCTGTGCAGTTGCCCTGCCACCACACACATCCCCTTGCTTAAAAGTGACACCGTGCAACTTGTGGTAGTGCATCTGAGTCCCCATGATACCTACATCCAGTATGCTTGCTGCAGCAACTTCATCCAGGTGCCGGAAGACAGAATTGAGTACCTCTCGCAGGCGTTTGGTGGCTGACTTTTTATGCGGCTGCAGGAGCACAGCCTGGAAGTTGACTGGAAGTCCATACCTGCTCAGACAAGACAGGCCAGTAGGGTGCTTAGTGTGAATGCCAGCCAAGATGGTCTGGCCAAGGTAGAGCGACTCAGGTGACTGGACGAAGACATGGCTCAGTGGTTAAGAGCACTTGGTTTTGTTGTTGTTTGGTTTTTTGACAGGGTTTCTCTGTGCAGCCCTGGCTGTCCTGGAACTCACTCTGTAGACCAGGCTGGCCTCGAACTCAGAAGTCCGCCTGCCTCTGCCTCCCAAGTGCTGGGATTAAAGGCGTGCTCCACCACTGCCCGGCTTAAGAGCACTTGTTCTACAGGGCTCCAGCTCAGTTCCCAGCACCTATGGCAAGTGGCTCACAACTGCCTATAACTCCAGCTCCAGGCAATCCTATAGCCTCTGGCCTCTTTGGGCACCTGTGTATGTGTCACAACATACTCCTGCACACATGCATAAAAATAAACCCTAAAAAAATAAATGGCTGTAACTGACACAACTTAGAAAAGCAAAACTATAAAAAAGGATAACAGGGCCAGGTAACCAGAGGCTAAAAATGATACAAAGTCTGAACTGTACTAACCATTTCTGAAGGTCACAGCTACGACAACCAATAGCTCATGGCCAGCCACTTGTGCTTAAGTGGCACAAGCAGGGGATGTGAACTTTACAGGTCTCTGTTCAGCTGTTACCTGTGCCCACTAAAGGAGAACAGTGAGAGTCCTGTCAAGGTATATATTCCTTTAGCTCAGTTTTTGGGTGCATGGCAAAGAGCTTAAATCTGAGCAATCATTTCCTCAAGAATCACTGTGCCTTGGGGTATCCATTATTCCAGAATAGCATTCAACTGCATCAGTGAGCCAAGGTTCCACTTCCATTCCTGGCCAGTGTTGCTGTACTAGTCTGTGCCCCAGATGAGTATCCTCAGTGCCCTGCTCTTGCCTAGCACAGAATTTCCTAACTAGCACCATGTGCTGTGGAAATGAGTCAGGGGAATCTGGATACCACCAGCATGTTCATAAATTCCTCCTTGGCTCCTAAACCTTCCCAGTCTTCATTGTGGGCAAAGTATTCCTGGAATACAGCCCTCCCCTTCCCATTAAGTCTGCAGGAGCTACTGGTGCCTCTGCTTTTGTTAGCCAGAGAGGCCCCCTTGTACGACTGCCCTTCTCAAGATGAGAGCTATACTGGCCAGCCAGGTATCAAAATCCCAGGTGCACCAACAGCTCAGTTGATGGCTGACCAGAAACTCTATCTTGCCGTGGCCAATTACAGCGTGAGTACAACACTTGGCTTCAGGGCCACCTCATCCTCCTGAGTCCTCTTGGCTTCTCTGTCAGTGACATCCAACCTGCTAACCCTCTGTGACAGTTCAGATGAACATCCCACAAGGACATGATTTCAGCGGGGTTAGCAAGTTTTCCCACTGCCTGTCCCCAAGGCCATACCCCAGGATGTTCCCCTAGACTTCTCAGTCGAGAAGCTGCCTCCTCTCTGGTGAGGTCAGCACTAGATGGCATCTTGCTGGCTCCCCCAATGCTGTCACCATCCCAGTGCGATTTAACATAAGTGAGATGGCTCACTGTCCCTTGAGAGTCAAGTCTGCACACCCAGTGTCCTGCGTCATTCATTCTTCAAGCACTGCCCACCTTTGAAAAGCACTTGCTGTTTGATTCCCTTTCCATGAAAACATTGAGAATGATATGTTTGCTAAGGATGTGTTTGCTCTTAAAACAACATATGCTTGGTTTGCTCCATGACACTGGTGACTGGATTCAGGGCTTCCTACATGCCAGGCTGATGCTCTGCCAATCACTGAGCTACACTCCATCCCTAACAGGTGATTTGGGATTCACACTTGTGCTAACCCTATGGTTTCCAAATTTTCTACAGTGACTCTGTCTTCCTTTTATTTTAAAATGATAGAAATTAAGACAAAAACATTTTTTTTTCAGGTGTAGCTTTTCTATTTTAGTGGGGAGCTACCTTGAAGACTACCCTTGGAGGCTGGAGAAATGAGACAGCCTGGGAATGTCTTCTAGGAATCACTGGGGCCCTGCAATAGCACAGGGGGTCTGTGTGGGGTACACCGGTGAGTGCGGCAGGCACTCACTCAGGCATACGAATGAGGCTGGTAGAAAAGAGTGAGGCCTGACAAGCAAGGCGCACATGGCCAACTGAATGGATTCCTTTGACAGAGTGGAGTGCTAAGACACAGCCATGGAAAGCAAAGGGCAGGAGGGCGAGAGAGGTGGGAGCAGAGCATCCAAGCTTCCTCTCCAGGGACCTGCCACTCAATGCTGCCCAGCCCAGCATCCTTGCCACGCACCTGAGCACAGACTCCACAAACACTCTCAGGGCCTTAATGTGGATCCAGGCAATAAAGGCCTCGCTGAAGTTCACCTTGAGCCAGCGCAGCAGAGGTCCCTGCAGAGATGGGAAAACTACGTGAGCCTCTGGACACACAACTGATAAATGCCAAGAAAGGGCTCACTATATACAAAGCAAGCCCTGAGATGAGAAGAAAGGCCCAGGAGCCAGCAGAAGCAGAGATAACTGAAAGGACCTAGGGAGGCTCAGGACCACTGCATGCAGGCACCTGACACTGGGGAAGCTCTAGGGGCAGCCACCGGCACATGCGAGAGGCCACCTCAGACCAGCGGTGGGAAGCTAGGCAGCTCTTGACCTCAAGTCTGTCACTGGCATCTGAAGGCTCTTGTCTGACACTGAACAGTCAAGAAGCCCACCTCATCACAAGGTACTACCTTCAGAGTCCAGCCCAACCATCCACGAGTTGTACCTGACAGGACTTTGAAGGCCCCATCTAGGCTATATCTGTTGCTGCTGCTGAGCCTGATGCGGCTGTTCCTTAGGGGCAGCCCCCACCTGACATCTTTAACTGCTGGCCAAGGCCAGAGATGGCCCAGCCAGGACAGTCAGGGAGGAATGCTGAGCGACCGAACCACCCACCCTCCAGCCAGAGCCCTGCCCATCACCAGTCACCAGCTCCAGCCACCTTCAGCCAGGGCACAGGCATCGCTGCCAGATGACAAGCCCCATCCCTGCCTAGAGAGTCAGCTCCAGAAAGTCCATGAAGGTTAGGACAGCAGGATTCTAGGCTCCAGTTTCAGCCCTCAAAGCAAGAGGAAACAACACCGATTGCATAGATTTGATCCTTAGAAGAGCCTCAGCTGGGGTGAGAATTGAGCCGAGAACACCCAGGGTTCCCAGGGGTGCTTACCTCACCCTCGCCCTCACTCTCTCTGTCGGTCTGCCCCGCAGCAGGCCTAGCAGGGTTACCTAGCGGGGTTACCTTAACCTTGTGGTCACGGTAGGTGGCTGATCCCTTTTTAAGAGCAACACAGGAAGTTTGCTAAAGGTACAGAAATGATTTATTAATCTTTCAGCAAGTATGTATTGCGAACACAAATAATTCTCATGGCCTGGAGAACAATATGCAAGCAAGCTCTGGGATTCCTGCTCACAGAAGGGTGTGGCAGGGGTGTGGTTTTGGATACTAGGGAAAAGAGCCAAATCTATGTGCCTGCTTGGGTCAGGACCCCAGCAGCAGCAGACAAAGACAGCTCCGGGATGTATTATTAAACTATTCTGACCTAGGGGAGCTCATTTATCTGGCCCTTTGCACTCAGGAACAGCTTCCTCCTTGTCATTCATAGACCATTTTGGCATATCACATACAGGATACTAGAAAGGCACACAGCAGGCCACTTCACCCTTTATCACATGTCTGCAACTCAAGCCTGTGTTCCCAGAATAAGCCAGCCCCTAGCCTCCAGTGGGCCAGTAACTAAAGGATACTTAGTTACTGGGACGCTTGGCTTTATCCACTCTCAATCAGACCAAATGAGAGAGATTCTCAGAGCGCTGAAGTTGGTGGGGGTTCTCACTGACCGCCCTGAAGCTCCATTTACCAGCACAGTTTCTGAGTGTCTCCCAGCCAGGAGCTCTGTTTCCCATACACATGGAAACTCTAGCAGGTTCTCTGGGGCAATTGGGGACCACAGAAGTCCATAGGTAAAGACATCACCAACTGGCAATCTAAGCCCCAAGGTTCAGGTCCAGGCTCACTTGTGTCACTCAAATACACAGGGTGGGTAACAAATGTCCCACTTCACCTATAGGCAGAGCCCTTATGATCTGGCCCCATCCAGGAACATTGCAGGGACTCAGTCAGGAGAGCAACAATCAAGGAAAAGCTCCACCTAAGGGCGAGGCTAGGCATTTGTGATGGACAGGGTCCCAGGAAACTGAGGTCAGGGAAGGGCACCACTGGCTTCGGTTCTTGTTGGTGATAGCCACTCCTGCCAGAATGTGCTATGTCTATGCCATTGCTCCAAGAAGCTGAGCACCCTCAGAAGCCCAGGGGCCAAGCCTTCAACCATGCCTTTTGTCTTCAGGAGCCTTGGCTAGGATCCAGTTAACTTTGGATCTGGGCACTGTGGGTGCGGGCTCAGTACATACACATGACACGTACTGTGTGTGTGTGTGTGTGTGTGTGTGTGTGTGTGTGTGTGTGCGTGCGTGTGTGTGTGTATCTACATGGGCCTGAAAATGAAGGTGTCACACTTGTCTATCATGTACAATACCCTAGGTTCCATCCCCAGAGCATAAACTGAGCATTGTAGCAGACACCTATAATCTCAGTACTTGGTAGGTAGAAGCAAGAATGTCAGAAGTTCAAAGCCATCCTCGTTATATATCAAGTTAGAGGCCAGCCTGTGTCACATGAGACCCTCTCTCAAAAACAAACGAAAAATAACATAAAGTCCTCAACTCTGTGAACTACCATCAACTGCAGTTTCCATCTGAGAAGGAAAGAGCAGGCAGGTGGGGCTCCAAGAACAATTTTGGACGACTCAGAAAAGCCTCTCACTCAGCAAGGTTAGCTTGGGTATGCTCAAGCTATCTGCCTAATGTGAGGAGGCCTGGGGCAAACACTGAGCCCTGTGGGAAGCACTGTGCCAACACAGCAGCTCTGCCTCTCCCCAGGCACATACTTACAGCTGTGGGTGCACACAGGCTTTCCTCTGAGGACTCAAGGATGCTCTACTCACTCCTGCCACCTATCACTGACGGGCTACTGGAATGTACTCTGATGAGCCTCCCTCTGCAGAGGCTGGGAAGGAACTAGAAAGTGGCCACCCGGGCAAGTGCCTTGAGAGTGTGGAACTGAGCCAGGAGCTGCCATCACGGGACACCAGAGCCTGGAACACACTTTTGCAGAGCACCGGACGGATGGTCCCAGAGTGACAGGTTCTAGTCCAGCACCAACCTCTCAGTTTTGCCCCAGTGGCAGAGGCTGACCTTTCCACGAAGTGTTTGTGGCCACAGTGTCTCAGATAAGCACCCAGGCTCCTCAGAGCACAGGGCTGGTAAGCACAGGTGCCAGGGCCAGCCTGAAATCTACAGTCAGCATAAGGAAACTGGTGGCTGTGCAATCTCTGAGGCACCGGCACTATCCACTCTGGGCACATCCTAATGCACTCTAGGCTTCGTCCCAGCGCCCCCCTGCTCTGGCTGGTCCGTGGCAAGTCCAGGGTGGGCCCCTGGGCAGGGTACACTTCAGCATCTCAGCTACTGTGGAGTGGACAAGCTCTTCCAGGATAGTGATCCAGGAGGTTGTGAGTTGCATCAGGGAGTAGGGCTCAGGACATATACCATCTGAACTCACATGTGCCCAGCATGAGCTCAGGAGATGGGAACAGTGAGATAGACCCACAGAACATTAGGAAGTACATGTCAGCTGTCTAAAGAGCCCTCCCACACCCTGGTACTCACATACTGTTGTTTCTTATCAGACAGCAACCTGGTCATCTCCTCCCTTTCTCTCTTAATTTCCTTTTCGTCATAGTAAAATTCCCGGACAATGAACCTTTAAAAAAGCAACTAGAGCTGTAACTGGGCAGAATCTGGACAAGGTCAATACTACCCAGGGATGCACATCAAACCTGGTGGGACCCATGGCCCACACCCTTACTTGTTTTCTTTGGCTTTGACTTTGAAATCTTCAATCACTTTTCGGAAAAGAGTCACCGTGAAGAGACCACCTTCGTTGTCCTCGGCGATCAGTCTAGTACAGAGAAGCATTTGTTAGCTGGATGATCTAGGATCACTCCCCCAGGCTCTGAGCTGAAACTGGGCTCAGAGGAGCTCCTCGTCAACCTCAAGAGGCCATCCCCACTGGCAGTCAGGTTCCCTGCCAGTTCACCAGTTCAGCTGGTGGACTATGCTTCAGTCCTTGTCTGGGACCAGGACCTGGAAACTAAGGGTGCCCTGATAACTTCCCACTATGCACCCTTCCAAGCTCAGCCTGCAAGCCCCAGCAGCGACGCTGGTTGGGAACAGCAACTTGTTTTGTCTTGTGCTCCTCAAATGGCTGACTGATATCACCAGCTCCCCAGAGGGACCCAGACACTGCTGCTGACTATGCGGGTTCCAGTGAAGGAAGTGGCAGAAGCTATTCCACAAGGGCCACTCCACTTCCAATATCATAGAGCCGTAACTGGACACATTATCGCTAGCATTTGGCACAGGCTGCAGGAGTCATCGTCTTTAGTAACTCAGAGATAGTGGTCTAAGCAAAAAGACTTGAGGGCCTGGGCTTGCCTGGTTGGCAGGTCCCCTCACTTGTGTATCAAAGTCCATACCCACAGGAACTTTCCCTAAGCTTCAGACCTTTCCAGAATTGGTTGCTGCAGAATTAAGTACTTTTTTAATCATGAAGGGCCTGAGGTCTCTGCTCTGTGGCCCAGTACCCTGCCAAGCTGAACTTCCTCTAGAGGCAAGCCTCAAGAACAGAAGACCTCTCTGCCTAACCCTAACCCTAACTCTAACCCTAACAACCCTAACCCTAACCCTAACCCTAACCCTAACCCTAACCCTAACCCTAACCCTAACCCTAACCCTAACCCTAACCAAGGTATCTCCTTTCTGGTGCTACCTGCCCAAAAAAAGATGTGCTTCTTCAAGCTCTGTCTCTCCCAAGACCTTAGGCTATGACTAATCTGTTCTTTGCAAACCCAACAATTCAGCTCCGGTGGCTGTGTCTTGGGAGTGAGTGGTATGCTCCCTAAAGCCAAGATCTCAGGAATGGACAGGTTGCAGTGGGGGTGGGGGACTAGGGTAGAATAGGGTTGGGGGACTGAATAAAACACGATGGGAGGGTACCGTATGATGGGATAGGGTGGGGTAGATGATGGTGGAGTGGGATGTAATAGGATGGGTAGGATGTAAAGGGATGGCGGGGAGATGGGATGAGGTGGGGGAATGGGATGAGATGGGGGAGGATGGGATGAGATGGGGTGGGACCAGATGAGGTGGGGTTGGGAGAAGTGGGCAGCTCTGGGTGCAGTGTAGTGGGGCAGATAATTGAGCTCATGTTATTTGTGGCTCATTCTAAAATTTCCTTTGTGGCATATATAAGGGTTTCACATGTTTAGGAGTCCCCTAGGCTCTGCCCAACTAACTAGGCTGGAGAGTCCTAATCTCACGACCCCGAGGGTAGTTTTTCTCATCTCCACAGTCCCCATGACTCTGCTGTATTTTGGCCCAGGCACCGAGACATTCTTGTCACATGGTTTTTGATTCTAGATAAATGACATGGTTCTGTGTATCCCTGCTGTGGTAATAAGGATGGCCCCCATAGGCTCGTATTATGTGAATGCTTAGTTACCATGGAGTGGTGCTATTTGAGAAGGACTGGGGAACACAGGCTTGTTGAGGTAAGTATAACCTGTTGAAGTGTGTCACTGGGGGTGGGCTTTGAGGGGTGCATGTGTTCATATTCTTCCCCTCCCTCTGTGTGTGTGTGTGTGTGTGTCTGTCTGTCTGTCTGCCTGCCTGCCTGCCTGCCTCTCTGCCTATGGATCAGGATGCAGCTCTGTGCTATTGCTTCAGCACCATGCTCCCTGCCATGATAAAAAATGGACTAAGCCTTTGAAACCATAAGCCAGCCCAGTTAAATGTTTTCTCTTATAAGATTGCTCTGGTCATGGCGTCTCTTCACAACAGTAAAACAGTGACTAAGACCTGTCAACAACTAACATTTTGCCCATTCTCAAAGTGAGCTCTGATGTGTGTAGCGGAGTTGCTGGTTTTCCATGGTTTTCCATGGCCTACACAGGTTCAACCTAATCCTACCCTTCATTTTTGCTGTGTCCTTCTGATGTTCCTGTTCTGACCCCCAACTGGCCACACACTGAGACTGTCCTCCCTGCTCAGACTGCTGCCAGCCCCTGGGCTGCTGCTCTGTCCAGGCATTTGCTGAACAGTCTCTGCACCTACCCGCTTAGGCAGAGCAGATTGGGTTAAGAAGAGAATATAGGTGGGCAGTCCTGGCACATGCCTTTAATCCCAGCACTTGGGAGGCAGAGGCAGGCAGGTTCCTGAGTTCAAGGCCAGCCTCGTCTACAAAGTAAGTTCCAGGACAGCCATGGCTATACAGAGAAACCCTGTTTCCAAACAAAACAAAACAAAACAAAGAAGAAGAAGAGAAGACAGAGAAGACAGGCAGAGGACACATGGAGAGGCTCTGCTGAACACAGCCAGAACAGCCTTCCCAGAGGAGGGACAGGGAAGTGGAGCTTTGAAAGACAACAGTAGACAGGAATCCGACAAGGTGCCAAGAAGGAATTCCAGACCACATGGACTCAATGCATGGGTATGGTGCTGTGAGGTGTCCCGCCCTTGGCACATGACTGGTGCTCCATGAACATCTACACGTTCCTTTCTGGGGACATAGACTAAGCAAGGTCTCACTTACTTGGTTGACCGAGGGACCACCATGTCCGATAGGGACTCATATGTCTTCTGCCACTGTACATAGCTTGACCTGTGAGGACACAGACTGTGGGGTGCTTTGGGAAGACAGGGCTTCAACTGTCTCAGGAAACTGTTTGCCCTTCTCCTGAAGACTGAAAGTCGCAAGATAGAACCAGAGAGTGTCCCCAACATCCCCAAAGGTCCTGCTGTGGCTTGGTGCCATGCTGAGCCCAGTCTGTGTGCAAGGGCCCAGGACTTCCCAGGAGGTTCCCATGTGGAAAGCCCAGGTGATGGTATGTTTTGAAGGTCACTAATAATTTTCTGATCCTGTCCCATGTGACCTGGGCCCAGGTGAATGGCCTTTCGAGCTTCAGGTCAAAAGGAACAGAAGAGCTTGAAGTTCTTATGGGCACAACACAAGAAGTACTGCCACTGCTACCATCTTCTTACTTCTGTGAAGACACTGGCCCTCCACAGGCCCTGTGCAGGAATGTCTGCTGACCTGTGGGCAGCAGGGCACAAGGGGCCCACCTTACTCTCTACAAGAGCCAGGCACCCCACAGCCTTTTTATCCACATACTTGGGGACGATGACCAGCAGGGTTATGAGATATTCAGAATCGAGTACGAAGTCTTCCTTGCTGACAATATCGCTCAGTGTCCGAGTGAAGAGGTTCCCCCTGGAAGGTGGAGGGACAAGGGATAAGACCATCAGAGAGAGGATCACCAATCCCACGTGTCCTATAGCATCCAGACAAACTGCAGGAAATGGAGCAGGCTCACGGGAGACTCTGAGCCTGGTCTGCCAGAGCCAGGTACAGCCAAATCGTAAGTGAGCTGGTACCTCTTCCCTCTGAGGCAGGGAGGCTGGCAAAGCCTCTGCAGCTATCACCTGTCATTCAAGGGGCTGCTGAATTCAACACCTCAGTGACCCGCACTTTCCCCAAAAGCCAACCCAAGTGCTGGGAGGGGAACTCGGGTGGCAGGCAGCTAAAGTTATTCAAGTATCAAGACAGCAGCCAGGTCTCTGAGTTGCAGAGGACAGATAGGCCTAGATAGAACTAGCTCTGTGTCACTTTACACTGTTCAGTCCAGCAGCTGGGGACACTCACCTGAAATAGCTTTGTCTGCGTTACCCACCCTGGCTAGGGTAGAGAGAGTGGTATGCTTGCCAGGCTGTCACATGGACAGATGGCCTACCAAGACAGGGTGAATCCCCAGACTGCAGAGTCCTAGCCAGAGAGCCCAGAGAGCATGGCAGCTGCAGGGCTAGCCCACGGCTTCCCACTTCCCTGGCACAGCCAAGGGCAAAGCCTCAAAGGCGGGAGGGAAAAAACCCATTCCCCAAACGCTTCTCCTCTCCTGCCTGGACCACCACCACACAGCTCTGTGGTCATGGGTCCCCTCCAGAGGCACCCTGGGCACCGCCACCCTAGCACCACAGCACACACATTAGCCTGCTAGGAGACTTATCTCTCTGGCTTATAGTGTACCCAGCCCAAAGCAACAAGCCCACAGGCTTGTTGAATCAGTAGCTGTGACTTTACAGAGTAGAAACTGTTTCGGCATGTTTGGTGGACGAATCAGAGACTGTGTGGGAGAAGAGAACATGGACCAGTCATCTGCTAATATCCCAATTCTCTTTTTTTCCTCTTTGGTTTTCTGAGACAGGGTTTCTTTGTGCAGTCCTGACTGGCTTCAATCTGTACACCAGGCTGTCCTCAAACTCAGAGAGATCTGCCTGCCTCTGCCTGAGTGCTGGGACTGAAGGCATGTGCCACTATCACCAGGTTTCCCAATTCTCTAATTACACTTTTTATTTACTTACTGTGTATATGTATGTGTGTGTGTGTGTGTGTGCGCACACGTGTTCCCCATGTGCCACAGAACATTTGTAGATGTCAGAAGGCAACTTACAGAAGTCAGATCTCTTCTTCTATCAGATGAGACCCAGGGATTAAGCTCAGATCATCATGCAGGTGGTAGGTACCATCTTGATCCATCTTGCCAGCTGCCAAACTGTCTATGACTTGGTGGTGAAGTGAGTGGGATGCCTAACATGGTCTGGACTCCAGGCACAGAAGGGAGCAACCTATCCTGAGCTCAAGGTAACTTGTGCCCACCTTACAACTGGTATCCATCTTTGCTCATGTCCAGTTACCCTGGGATAACTGAAACTGACTTCCTCATCACAGGTGGACCACAGCTTCAGCATCCCTTCTGTTTGGATGTGAATGTGTTATTAGAATAATGAGCTACAGGCATGCTTACACAGCAGTTTCAGTCTTTGTGTGGTGGCCATGGCCAGAGCCATAAGGTCAGGTACAGAACTTTTCATTTAAAGAATCATAACGATGCTTAAAACTTTCCCCAATTTTGGGGAGCATTCTTCATTTTGAATTTTCAGATAGGAGTGGTCAACTTTTGCTTTCTTTTGTAACTAGCAAATCTTCCCTAGGGACCCTAAAGAGGGAAGCATAACTGGTGGGATCAAAGGGAAGGAGGGAAACTGGCTCTGAGCTCCTGGGCCACTCTGCTTTTCTGACCTCAGATTCAGGATCTAGAGGCAAGGGCTGGGTGGGTGCCACTTCATGCTAATTGGCCCTATTCATCCTTCCCTCTCACATAGGAGCATGCCCGGGTTTGTATGTAACTATTTTTTCCAGGGTGCTCACTACCATTCCCAAGATAGTCCATGCTATGATGGCCCTGAGCTTGCCTTTATACTGATTCCACCACCTTGGAGCCTGTGTCAGGAGCCTGAACAGTACATTGTCCTTATAAGGCCAGCAGACAGGTTTATGGCTGAGTCCCTGCAGCTGTCCACCCTGGGCGGCTGCTGATCCTATCTGCCCCTTGAAGACAGTTGGACTCTAACATCCCATCCTATCTGGTCCCCTTGGAGAGGAAATGCAGTGAGAGGCCTGGGCATACTCTTCAGAGCCACATGAACTGAGTGAGGAGCAGGGAGGAAAGAAAGAAGGAACAAGCAGGAGAAACACCATCATGTTCCTCTGTGTTCGCAGGCAGGCCAGCCATCCTACCTGGCTCTGATCTTTGCTCATCTACTCCAGGTTGCTAGTGCACGGCTCCATCTGTCCACCTGGCTCAGGAGCCACAGCCATGGGGATCTCCCCCACACTAACCCCACCACAGACATGCACAGACATGCACAGAGAATGCAGTGGGCACAGTACGCACGTGGATTTCTTCTCCAAGTTCTCCAGGTTGGCCTTCAGAACGCTGTAGGCAGCTGTTCGGGACTTCAGGTCTGTCTCAATTTGTGCCAGTTGCTGGGAGGGAGGGAGGAGAGACGCTCCTGGTGACCTTGAGGAGTTAGTGAAACTCTTCAAACACCTCACCAAGCATCCGTGGACACTTAACAACAGTGACCAAGCCACCAATGGGCACTCATTCCTGTAAGTCCACCACTTGGGAGGCAGAGACAGGAAGGTCAGTTCAAGATCATCCTCAGCTATATAGCCAGTTTGAGGCTTAGGCTACAGGAAACCCTGTCTCAGGGTAACGAAACAAAAGGAAAAAGAAAGAAAGAAAGCCAGCAACCTGCTGACTCACCAGGGTGGTCCCATCTGTCTCCCTCATGACTCTTCCAACCCCCAAGCATCTGGCACGCTTACTTTCCACATGGAGAAGCAGAAGGGGACAAGACCTCACTTTATAGGCACTGAGGTACCAGCCACACAACTTGCCTAGTGAACATTAGCTTGGGCTCCTTCCTAGTGAGCAATGCCAGACCTATGTCAACCTTCCTTGGCCCTGTTAGAGGGTAGCCAGTGATGTATCCTGTCTTCCATGTTCAGCCTCCCAATCACCCACCTCTCCAGGCTTGACTGCAGCCTCCTCCCAAGCTGCAGGGGGCACAATAACTGAGCACCTCCGTTCTCTGCCTTAGGCTCATCTACCCAGAGGAGGAATGCCACCTTTAGAAGAGCCCCAAGAACAGATGGCCACAGTGATGAGCAGTTCGAGAAGGCTATGGGCACTAAGCTGAGGCCAGAAAGCAACAAGTGACTCAAAGCCACAGTGAGTTCCTCCCACAGGCTGAGCTCTGTGCTAATTTAAAGGAGGTTCTGCTCCCGCAAGGGCTCACAGAGATCTGACCCTGCAAAGACACAGCACCACAATGAATGGTGCCCTGTAGCCATAGCTACAAACAGGTGGGTGTGCATTTGATAATGCACGGATGCAGGTCAACTGACAGGCAGTGGGTACTTCAGAACTGAGCACATGTAGCCTGGTGGTTCTCAGCCTGTGGGTTGTGACCCCTTTGGGAGTTGAATGACCCTTTCACGGGGGGTCACATATCAGATATTCTGTATATCAGATATTTACAGTTCATAACTGTAGCAAAATTATAGTTATGAAGCAGCAGTGAAGATAGCTTTATGGTTGGGGTAGGGGTATCACCACAACATGAGGAACTGTATTAGAGGGTGGCAACATTAGGAAGGTTGAGAGCCATGGCTGAAGCCTTTACACACAAACCATCTGGCCATCCATCTGGCCATCCATCTGGCCATCCATCCTTCTGGCCATCCATCCATCTGGCCATCCATCTGGTCATCCACCTGGCCTTCCATCTGGCCATCCATCCATCTGGCCATCCACCCATCTGGCCATCCATCTGGCCATCCATCTGGCCATCCATCCATCTGGCCATCCATCTGGCCTTCCATCTGGCCATCCATCTGGCCATCCATCTGGCCATCTATCCATCTGGCCATCCACCCATCTGGCCATCCACCCATCTGGCCATCCATCCATCTGGCCATCCACCCATCTGGCCATCCATCCATCTGGCCATCCATCCAGCTATCCACCCATCTGGCCATCCATCTAGCCATCCATCCACCTGGCCATCCATCCACCTGGCCATCCATCCACCTGGCCATCCATCCATCTGGCCATCCATCTGGCCATCCATCTGGCCATCCATCTGGCCATCCATCCATCTGGCCATCCATCTGGCCTTCCATCTGGCCATCCATCTGGCCTTCCATCTGGCCATCCATCTGGCCATCCATCCATCTGGCCATCCACCCATCTGGCCATCCATCCATCTGGCCATCCCCTTGCTACCGTTTGGCAGTGAGCTGTGATGAGAGTGCTTTGGCCCAATGATGTATGTCTATGCTATAGGGCAGGGCATGATGCTGATGGAGGAGATGTTGAGATCATGAGATGAAACCCACAGCACTGTGGAAGCTCTGAGTTTAAATATTCAGAATAGACATCCAAAAGGGGGGGGTCCTCTCTGAACCTTAGGCACCGCTCACTGTTAGAGAGGGAAAGGGAACAGGAGCTGAAACAGTAGCAGACTTTCAATGTCCCTGTCTTTACATTGATTATGGGGATGAGATTTATCTTTTCCTTACATTCTAAAAACATTTTTCTTTGAATATATATATATATATATATATATATATATATATATGTGTGTGTGTGTGTGTGTGTATATTATATATATATATAATATATATACAGGACATTACAAAAATGCTTCACAGAGATCCACGTGCCTTGTGGGATTTCCTTCACTGATAGCATCCTACTGTGTCTGGGCACTAGGCTGCACAAGCTACACAGCTACACTATACACTTGGATCATACCACATGCCACACTCAAGGGGCAGTCACACCATGTGAGTACAGGAAAATGTGCTGTACAAACTGTAAAACAAACAAAACAAACCCTTACCACCACCTCAGAAAAACCAAGTGAGGCTGGGGCTGAGACACATGATCCTGTGGCTACATGGACTGAAGCCCCAGTCTCCCACAACCTCTGTACCACTGGCCTGCAGGTTCCCTGTGGTGGAGAGCGGAGCCTCACACACAGTACAACTTGTAGGATTTGCTTTCCAACCCACATCCCCTCCCAGTTTGATGCTTCAACAGTTGTGCATTTGGGAACCAGTTCTCCTCTATGATTCTACTATTCTCTGACTCCCCTGGGACTCAAAATCCCAAGCTGGTGTGCCCAACCTCATGAAAATGTATTCTCTGGCTCAGTGGTAGACAGGCCATACCTGGCACAATGCCCTGGCTGCCCCTGTAGAAATACCTTTGAGAACCCCTGCCTGATTGTCTTGGAAGGGGTTGTAAGCTCAAGGAGCCACACCCAGATTCCCAAGAACCTGAAGAAGAAAAGGATTCAAAGCCACCCTTCCTGCCCTGCCCTGCCCTGCCTACAGCCCTCAGGGAAGCTCAGCTACTCAGAGAACAGGGCAGCTTTGTTCAGAGCAGAGCTGGGATCTCCCCAGCCATCGGGCCAGCCAGACACATGGCATAGATGGAGTTCTGTATGCATCAGCAACAGGGCAGGACAGTCAGCATTCACCCATGGTGAAGGAATGTAGAAGCCACCATGGCTATGGGATACCCACAGTGTCCCTGCTGACCCCTCTGCTATGGGGCTTGTACTCAGTGTGAGTGAGCTGGAGAACCATGGCTTCTCAGACAGCATCCTGTCATGAGACTGCCTTGTTGCTATCACAAGACACTTGGGGGATGAGTTGCCTCAGTGTGACTGAGAGGTGGGGGTCCTCAGCCAAACTGTCTTCTAAAATGATGAGGTTTCTTCCCAAGGGAGCCAGGCTTGGTACCCAAGGCCTGTAATTGCTAAGGAGACAGAAGGGTCACAAGTTTAAGTCTAGCTTGAGTTACAAAGCTGGTTCAAGGCCAGCCTGGTCAAGTTAGTGAGACCCATTCTCAAAATCAAAATTAAAAGGGGGGCTGTGTTATAATGCTTAGTATGTAAAAGATTCTGGGTTCTATATCCAGTACCACAAAAATCAATCAATCAGTCATCAATCAATCAATCATCCAAGGGGCACTGGGTTCCCATGTGCAGAGTGCAGGAGGAAAGCCTAAGCCTCCCCATCATCGCGCTTGAAAATAAGTAGGGGGCTGAACTGAATTGATGTCTGGGTCTGAGGTCAAAAGTCAAATGCCTCAGGCCCATCTAGGGGACTGTCCTGTGAGACTATGGTCAGTTCTCTGGGTGAGGACAGGAGAAGAGTACACACAAGTCTCTCCTGAGTTCTAATGTTACCTAGAGCATGGTAAGAGGAGACCTACCCAGGATCACTCAGGGCCTAACATTCCAACCTTTCACCCTCTATCTTGTCAGAATCCCAACTCCATGCCCATGATCTCCGATAGGCAGATGTCTGCAAGCAGACTCTCCTCACCTTAGCCAGGGTGTCCACCACGATCACCAGTGGCTGCTTGGCAGGATATTTGGCCATGTCCCACTCAAAGTGCGTCACAAAGGATGTCAGGTCAACTGGAAGAGCAAAGACAGCTTGACAAGTGAATTCGGCCTTCCTGCCACCCAAGACTAAGACTGGAACCCAGAACCAAGCCAAGCTGAGATAAACTGAGCATGTTGCTCACACCGAAGAAGCAGTCAGAGAGAAGCTGAAGAATAGGCATGGGCTCTGGCAGTGCAGCTGCTCCATGAGGGAGCAGTTCAGAGCCAGTGGGAGCCACCCAAACACTCCAAAGCTAAGGGAAGGTCACTGAAGCAGGTGAACTCTGAGTCCCGTGGTCTCCCTTGGAAGCTTCTGCCTGGAGTTTGCTATGAAGCCTGCTCTCCCTAGAGGTTGAAACCAAGAAGGTAACATTCTGTGGCCACTGGTAACATCTCCACCTTCGATAGTTGTTTGGCTTACCCTCCCCAGCTGGGTTGATGCTGTTTTAGAGCATCCCAAAGGCACGCTGGAAAGCATCAAACCAGCCCCCCAAACCACACAGCTATGGCCAACTGACACAGGTGTCAGTTGTTTGAGGGATAGTCCCCCTGCTTCTTCAGCCCCAACAAGAGCAAGACAATGTTAACCCACATCATCCACTTTAAGGATGACCTCTCACTGCCCAGCCACACACTGGAGATTGCTTGCTTCTCCACCTGGAGCCATAGGCACCACTCAGCGCATGCCTGTTACATTTTCATTAAAATCAAACCAATTCCACTGTAACGAAGGATGTTCCCGCCTACCCTAGCCAGCTGCACAGTAGAGGAATGGGAGGAGCTGATGGTAGTCCAATTGAACTGATGAATTTTAGCCCAAGACGCCTGGCTGATTATGATATTTAGGGGTGTTTTGTTTTTATATGTTTGACTGTTTGAGACAGAGTCTCACTGTGTATCTCTGGCTGTCCTGGAACTCACTATGTAGATCAAGGCTGAACTCAAAGATTTGCCTGTCTTTGCTTCTCAGTGAGCCACCATGCTCAGCTGTGATACTTAGTTTTAACTGCTAACTGACACAACCTAGAATCACATGGGAAGAGAATCAGTGAAGAACCATCTGGATAAAGCTGGCCTGTGGGCTTGCATGTAGATCATCTTGATTAAGTAATGGATGTGGGAAGACCCTGTCCACTGTGGGCAATGTCATTCCCTTGGCTGAGGTTGTGGACTATAGAAGTGTGGAGAGGGAATTGAACCTAAGGCGTACACATGAATTCTTTTCTCTATTCCTGACTGAGCCAATGACTAGCTGATCCAAGTTCCTGCCTTGACTTTCCTTCAGGGATACACTGTGACTTTGGTCAGGAAAATGAACCCTTTCTCTATTAAAGTAGCTTTTGTCATTTTTTTTTTTTTACTATCACAAATGAAACTAGGATACTGGTTTAAGCCCCAGACCCCAAGCAAGAGAGAAACTGAGTCACTGTTCCTCCCTGAGAAAGTGGTCAGACCATTCACCTCTTATCTGCTTTCTTGTTTTGTTTTGAGACAATGTCTCACTATACAGTGCCAGCTAGTCTGGGACTCACTCTGTAGACCAGGCTGTAATCAAACTCCAAGACATCCACCTGCCTCTGCCTCTCAAATGGTGAGATGAAAGACATGCACCCCTACATTTGGCCTAAGGAATTAATTTTTATACTCAGCAGATCCAGAGAGAGCTATGGGACCTTATAACTTCTCCTTCCCCCTTTCTGTTGTTTGTTTGCTTGCTTCCCCTCTCTCTCTCTCTCTCTCTCTCTCTCTCTCTCTCTCTCTCTCTCTTTCCCTCCCTCCCTCCCTCCCTCCCTCCCTCCCTCTCTCTCTTCCACCCTGGCCTGAACTCCTGGGTTCAAGACATTCTCCTGCCCCAATCTCCCAAGAAACTGGAATGACAGGTACGAAATATCACCCTTTCCTGAGGGGGGAGGGGGATTCCCACCACAGGGTCCATACATGCTAGCCCTTCCCTGTGTGTGCTTGTCCTTAAGCACATGGAGAGAACCTGTCATCACCCTTTGAACTTGTGCAGAGTCTAGCTCCCTGCTCTTGGGAATCCAGGGCAGACACCCTTCCCTCCCACCCCCAAGTACTCATAAGTGTGCAGGGATAGTTAGGTAAGCAATGGTGGCAATGATGAGAGACAATATCAGGTTTCCAGAAAAGCCCCAATGGCTACAATTGGACAGGGACCCCAAAGAAGCTGACAGAGAGAGGCTGCTGTGTGCAGCTATGAGAGGGTCAAGGGTCAAGGGTCAAGGGCCAGAATGACCATGGTGGACACTTTGGAGGGTAACATTAGGAGTCTAGATGGAGTTGCTGGAGCGGGGAAGAGGGCAGGAGCTAGGCAGGAAGACAGATGAGGTGTGAGGTCACATCTGAGCCTTCTTGCCTGGAGCTGACATGGAGAAGTAGGACAGGACTATACACAGTGGGAGAGTCCATGCTGGGAGTGGACAGAAGCCAGTGGGGGTGTGGGAGAAGAGAAAGCCGAGAGGGGCAAGAGAAGTTCTGGGAGTAGAAAGGAGGGGACCCACTCAGCAGGATGTAGGGCCAATGACACACAGGCCATTAAGTAAAGTGATACCCACATTCCTAGGCTGGGTGGCTAGGCGGAGGGAGGGACACTAATTTACCTGGGAACCACGGAGCAGTGGAAGGGACGGGGTGGAGAGGCTGGACTCCGCTGGGGGCAAGCCCAACTTTGAAGATGAAAACCAAAGGAAATTCAAGTGGGAAGTAGCCCTGGTACTCAACAGGCAGGGATGCCTTAAAATAGCAGAGATGATGGTGCTGGCCAGTAAGGAGATGTGGACTGCGGCTTACCTCGGGCCTGGATACATGAATCATCTCATCTGACTTACTCTTCAGCCCTATTGAGGAATGTCATTGTCTCCATGGGGAAACTCCAGCCCACGGTAAGTTATACAAGCTCCATTACAGCAGGAAGAAAGGAAGCAGCGCACCCAACGCCCTGCCCATCATGAAGGAAGGTCCTCAGTTCCCCAGCCCATCACATCCAACTCCCCACCCTTACTGCCACCTCCAGGATTGGGTACAGCTAAGCTCAAGAGGAAAGAGACTCTCTCCTCACCAGTCCCTGCACAAGATCCACACTCTTGATTTTATTTTTTCCAGAATGGTTGGACTTGGCAGAGGCTGTACAGAGAATGTCTGTGTGTGTAACGACACTGTAACCGTACAGTAACCACATCGGTGTTAGAATTTGCAGAAAATCTCTAAGAAGTTGGTGAGCAGAACATGGGGACTGTATCCCTATGAGGACAAAGTCAGTGGCCACCCATAACCAGGCAGAGTCCTTATTAGAACCTGAACCACCTGGCCAGGTGTGGTGGTGCATGGCCATAATCTCAACTCTCAGAAGGTGAAGGTAAGAGGATTGCTTTGAATTTAAGCCTAGCCTGGACCACAGAGTGCGAATGTGTTGTGGAAGCCTCCCAGTGTGTGGAATTTGGTGATGGTGGTCCAATGAGACTGACAGATATTAATCTAGGTTTTAGCATTAGGACAAGTTTTGTCCTTACCATGACCCAAAAACTAAACAAGGTCACAAGAAGCCACCTAGAGATAGCAATGCTAATTGTGGGAGAGCACTGGGCAAGAGAAAGACCTCCCACTGGTGATCTTAAGCCTTTCCTGAAGGTGAGGAACCAGCAGCCAGAACAGATGTCACAGTGATGTGTTTTCAGGGCCACTCCCTCCCCACCCTCGCTGTCACCTCCAGCCATGTCACCCTTCCACCCAGGCCATGTAGTGCCCAACCCCCACCCCCTCTGCCAGCGGCTCTGATGAGTCAACACTAAGGTTGGATCTGCTGCCCTAACTGACCCCTTCCCTCAGTGTCTCCAGAGCCCATCAAGGACTCCATAGAACCAAGCCCTCCACAGAATGCTCAAGACACCGACAGCCATGCTCATCACAGCCAAGACAGCTGTGGGATCGTACACTCTACAAGCTGCTTAGCAGAGACACTTCAGAGCAAGCTCTGAGCTTTATGCTTTGCCACCAAGTCCAAGGCCTCTGTGGCTTTCACATTCTACTGCAGGGTACAGGGCACTGTGGGTCTCTTTCCCACCAACTGTGAACTCCCAGGGGCACTCTGGAGGATGACAATGATCTCCTGTGGGAGCTCAGTGGGCCTCTGGGTTGGTGGCTATACTCTCTTCATCCTTGATCTTCTCCCATGTCTCCTACTTCAGTGCTAGCTCTGGACACTAACCTTTGTTCCGTATCACAACCTGAAAGTCCTTCCCATCTATACCTTGGGCAAGAATATTATCCCAGAGTGGCCTCTGCTATCCCAGCCTTCCTGCCCTTTCAAAACATACTTCCCACAGATGGCTGCCTCTTGAGCAACAATGACTTCATCTGAAAACCGAGCCAAGGCCTTGCCAGCATACAGGATTCTGACTACACAGGTGGCAGGCTAATTCCTGGCTAACCTGACAGGTCTTCCACAGCCCAAGCCAGACACATGCATGTCTGCTCTGCTTCTGGATTCACATAGGTCTGGGTCTTACCATGCTCTGCCCTCAGCTGGTGGCAAAGACAAACAAAAGCAAAGGCTAAGATCCTAGAATGTGACTGTTATTAAGTCCATTGCAAGTGAGAAAAGTAAGTCCCAGAGAGTCACCCAGCCAAGGTCAGGATGGACAGCAAGACATGACCAGATCTGACCACTTCAGGCCTTCATGGTATCAATCTCCCAAGTTCCCCAAAAGACATGGGATTAGAATCACATTTGCAGAACAACTAAGAACTCTAGACAATTCTATCCCCAATCTGAGGGTGCCCTGCAGAAAAAAGGCTTCCGGGGGATTTGGGGTTGAGTGAAGTTTAAAAGGCCTCGTTACCCTGGCTGGACTTTTTGGGAGGCACTGATGCTCCAATATATGGTTAAGGTTGGGCTGCTACTGCAGGCACTGCCTCATGGGCTAGTAGGCCTTTGGCAGGGCTGGTTCACAGAGCATGCTCAGAAATAGCTTTGGAAGTGATGGGGACTAACCCACAGAGGCCTTGCAGGAGGTCTAGAGATAATAATACATGCTAACCAAGCAACAAGACCAAGTTTCCTCTGTTTCTTAGAAACAGCGCACCAAGACAGGGTAGGTCCCACACACAACAGTTAAGTGGCATCAACTTTGAGGTGAAAGCTAAGTGCTTGGTTTGTTTGCTCTCCATGGCTTGTTTGGTTTAGTGCCCTGTTAGGTGGAGCTCGGGGTCTAGCGCTTTGGTAGGCAAACACAGCTGATGATCCCTATTCCCAGCCCTGGACCGTGTGAGCATTTTGATCAACATTTGAGCGTGTGCTTAAATCCTGATTCTTCCTTCTTACTCAGAAGACCTTTTGAAAGTTTAATGCAGAAAAGAACCCTCCTCATCCTCTTATCTGAGACCCTTCAGGTCACCTGCTAGGACACAGGATCAGTTGGTGAACTTCACAGAGTTTTTAGTTCTTAGGATTTTTATTCACTCTGAAATGACTTGTTTGGCCTCTGGATGTAGCTCAATGTAGCCTGGCATGTACAGAGACCAGGGTTTCATCTCCAGCGCCACATGAACCATAAGCCAGGTGTAGTGGGGCACATCTGTCAATCCCAGCACTTGGGGAGTGGAAATGCACTGAACCCCCCAAGCTACATAGCGAGCCTGAGACCAGCCTTGGGCATGTGACATTGTCTCAAAAAGTAAAATGAAATAATATTATTTGCTCTTTCATTCTGCCAGTTACAGCAGATGAGGAAAAAAAAAAAAAAAAAAAAGCAAAGCCAACAGTTTCTTCTGCCACACCAGGAATAGCCTACTCTAGAAGACTCATGATGTGCACAAACCTCATCCAGGCCACATGAGCAAGGCCAGGTATCTAAGCTGACATCCTTAGAGAGCAGGCGGGACACCAGAGACAGGCTTTCAGACCAGGAAGATTACAAGCAAAAGGATGCTGAGGTTCACTCGAACCTCATGAAGTCGATGCAGCCCAGCTTCCAGGTAGCATGCAGGTTGCTCAGGAGAGGCAGAGGGGGACGGGAGGGAAAGGGAGGGAGACAGGAATGAAACAACTTTGAGCTGCATTGTCTGGGTAAGGTGACCAAGCTCTAAAGTTGTTGCTTGAGAAACCGCCGAGGCCTGATCACTGTATCCCACAACCAGCCTGAGGCCCCGCCCTCCCAGGGACATGCAGCAGCACACTGAGCACGTGCACAGCAAGAAGACACAACCTACTCTTTAAACATTTCATCTTTTCCTTCAGACCTGAAACATAACATAAGATGGGGTTATTAACCGCAAAGACGCGCGAATCCAGAATGGGGAGAAGGGTGTGTTTCCATTTGCCGGTTAAGCCAGTAAATGGAGAAGCCTTTTAACGTTAACAGGGACATGTGTGCATGTGTGTGCCACTTACCCCAAATGATAGAATTGTAAATATGTATGCTCTCATTTTCATGTAGAGAGTTACGGTTAATTTTCTCTACAGATATGTAACTATTTAATTCTAGAGTTTTCAAAATGTCCAGGTTTTGGGGTGTATGTGTGTGTTACTTTTATATAATTCTGAGACAGTCTTATATAGCTTGGCCTGGCCTTGAACCCACTAAGTATCTTAGGGTGACCTTGACAGCCTGATCTTCCTGCCTCCACTTCCCCGGTGGTTACATGTGTACACCACCACAACTGGACTCGAAAGTCTCCAAGTCCTTGCTACACATTGAAAACTACAGCCCAAATGGCATGTGCACATTTAACAGCCAAACAACACTGGATGGTATCGGATTATGTGTCCATCAGCACCATTTAAACACTCGGGAGGAAGTGTTTAGTCTCCTGCTCTCTCTGGCTGGAGACAGTGCTCCACACATGCGGCCGCTTCTCACACCTTGTTGGGTAAAATAAAAATGATAAGTGGATGGAAATATACGAGAGTTTCTATAAATGGGACAGTAAGGGTTAACAGAGCTGGATATTCAGAGCTTCCACTGAGGCCACAGTGAGGGAAATGGCTCCTGAGAAAGAAGAACTGTGGTGGACCTACCTCCATTAGCCAGGAGGTTCTCGTGTACTTTTCCCTTGGAATCTTCCATGACTTCCACCACACTCTGCGCCATTCTCTTTATGAGGCTTTGGGGAGAGAAGAAAGAGCCAGTGAGGTGAGGAGCTGCTGGCAGGACCACTCCGCCCCTCCTGCTGGCAGAGAAAGGAGCCCTCACAGCCGCTGGGGGCAGCAATTTAGCAATCTGTAAGGAGAGACTTAAAACATTAAGAACCTTTGAACCAGTCATTCCACTTCTGGGAAACCATCTTGAGGAAACAGGAAAAAAAATACAGAAAAGCTTTCTGAATAAAAATATGTTCTTTGCGGCACAGTTGCTGACAATAAGAAATTGGAAGCAACCCGGAGGCTCAACAATAGAGAATTGTTTGAGGATGGTCTATCCAGCAGAGGGATTATTAGGCAGACATTGAAAATAAGATTTACAAAGAATTTTAAATACCGTGGAACAAGGCATGTATTATAATGTCCGATGGAAAAACACAAAACAGAAACTTAGACAGTAAGACACTCACTGGCTGTGCTATGGCAAATATTTCTACTTGATACTCCTTTTAAATTATAATCTGGTAGTCATTTTATAAAAAAGCCAAACCTTGAGCCTCCAGTAAACATACTAAAAGAACTCAAGCTATATACCAGATCACAGAGGGGGGATGCAATACATTCTCTTTCATTCTCTCTCCCTCTCACTCCTTTCCTTGCTCTCTTTCTGTCTCACCATACTCCAATTGATACAAGGTCTTCTGTACCCCAAGATGTCCCCCAGGTTACTATGTAGTTAAAAATGACCTTGAACTTCTGATCCTCCTGTCCTCACCTCCCTGGCCCTGGGAATGCAGCCATATACCCCTTGGCCTATTTTTTGTGGTGCTGGGGATTGAACCCAGGACCTTATACTCTACTGACTGAGTTATATCCCCAGCTCCAAGTCTTCAATCACTGGCAAGCACAAGTCCCACTGGCCACTCATAGTGTGGAACCTTGGGCCTGTCATAGGAACTGAGGCAGAGGAACACCTTGAAAGACCATGTTGTTGAGAGCAAGAAGGGAAAGAAGGTAGGCATGTCCCCTTGATCAAAGTAATGGAGTTGACAGCTGATAGAAACTGGAAGACACAAATATAACACAGTTTAACATGAACAACCACAGCACCTGCCTAACATGTGTGAGGCCCTGAGTTTGATCCTCAGCACTGCTTAAAAATATATAAAAAGCAGGGAGACAACTAAGTGAACAGGGCTAAGATACAGCTCAATTATTTGCCCAGCAGATACAAAGCTCTGGTTCAATCTCCAGCACGGTAAAGAATATGCAATGCTAGCACTCTGGATGGGAGTGGAGGCAGGAGGATCAAAAGTCCAAAGTCATCTCTGGCTACTTAGTAAAGTTGAGGCCAGCCTGAGATACAGAAGACCCAGTCTTAAAAATAAGTAAGCTTAGGCATGATGGTGTACCCTTTAATCCCAGCATTTGGGAGTCAGAGGCAGGGGAATTTTCGATTTGAGGCCTGCCTAGTCTGCACAGCAAGTTCCAGGCCAGCCAGGGATACACAGTGAGACCTTCCCTTAAAAAAATGCACATAGCTGGGCAGTGGTGGCGCATGCCTTTAATCCCAGCACTTGGGAGGCAGAGACAGGTGGATTTCTGAGTTCAAGGCCAGCCTGGTCTACAGAGTGAGTTCCAGGACAGCCAGGGCTACACAGAGAAACCCTGTCAAGAAAAACCAAAAAAAAAAAAAAAAAAAAAAAAAAAAAAAAAAAAAAAAAAAAAAAAGCACACACACACACACACACACACACATATATATGAACAACTATTGTTCTCCAAGCACAGGAAACACACAACACACCAGTTATGCTTTCTTCCAGAGTCTACCTCCCATGTGGGTCACGTGTGCTCAATGCTTCTCTTGATATGGACTCTTATCTGTAGATGTGAACGGGTATCTGATGTGTTAGAGTAGTGGCCCGTGTCTGAACACGGCACACTAGGCCCAAAATAGTTCCACTTATAGGAGGTTTATTGGGAGAGAGAGGAACAAGGTGGTGGAAAGAGAAAGGAGGAACAGGGAGGAGGGGCGTTCCTCTTATATATATGGATAATGACAGGGTCACAGGAAAATGCGGGAGGTGAGCCCAATGGATTCTGGAAATATGGTGGCTGTTGCCTTGGCAACAGGTCTGTGAAGCCCACCTATGTGATGTCACAGGTTTCGGAGGTCCTGATGCCAACAGTGTCAATTTTCCAATTTTCCTGTGATCATTGGTTTAGCCACACAAGACTTCTGGAAAATTGAGTATTAACCCACCTCTTAGATGAGGAAACTGAAACAATCCGCACCCCCTCAAGTGTCTGTAAGTAGGCTTTGAAGACAAGGCTCTTGGCCACTGTATCATGCTGCACTGTCAGACACTGTGGCCTGACCTGCATTTAAATGTCCATCAGTGTGCCTGCATCTCTTTAATTAGAGGTTAACAGTCTCACTTCAGACAGTACTGGCCACGAACCTAGCTAAGCTCTTCTCTGGGCCTTAGACTAGGGTGATATCAACAGTGTTAAAGGTTCTTTTCGGAGAAAAGGATGCGGTCCCAGGTGTTGCCGTGAGAGACCTAGAGATCTGCTCTGGGCTCCTGGCTGACTGCTCTGGGTTCTCTGCCCTCTGGCTCCCAAGTGGGTTCAGGAGATCAAAGGGAGACCTCATGTAGACTAGTCTGGTTCCCTCCGGCAGAGCTCTCAGCTCTTGCAGCCTCAGGGTTGTCTCAGCCCAGGTCCCTTCATTGTCCGGTAAGACTCTGCTACAGTCCCACACAACCCTGGGCCTCTTTGTCACAAGAAGACCTTCTTCAGTTACCCTAAAATGAGTGTACCTCCTGTCATCTGCTGGGACTCTGATTCAGTAAGAGATTTTATATACTAACTAATCAGTTCTTATGCACCTAGCACTATGTAGGTGCTGAGACTAAGCAAAGCCCCTGCTGTCACGAACTTCAGTTTCAGTGCTACTGAACGTTCCTTTCCTTTTTTTTCAAATCACCATAGTAACACATGCAAGTTGATCCTACTCCTGTAGCCACTGCAACCTGTCCAGTAATTACCTATTTACATGAAGGTGGTAAGACTCTGGGTGCTACCATATCACCTGGCTCGGCAGTTGCCCAGCAATGTCTGTTGGGTGAATAAACAAAACCAGCATGGCACAGCACCTCACCTGCCTGTGATTTTCTACTGTTCTCCATCTGAGCCCCTTCAAAGTGTCTCTCTGCAGTAAATGTGATCCCTCGGCACGTACTTGGGCTCTGGAACATCTTAGAATATCATGCTCCGATGAAGCTCAATTGCTAGAAAAGTCTCTTGTTCCACAGAACAAAAGCAACTTGCTGTGATCAGAAACTGCGGTTACCAGAGAATTACCACGTCACCTAACCAGAACGTTGTTCTTCTCAGCAAAAGGAATGTAAGGGTCTGGTGCCATTTTCAGAATTCCTTTTCTCCATTTACACTACATGTGTACATATCCCTTTCATGTCAGAAGTGAGCAGCTTCTGCATCTACAGTGTAGAATCCCATCACCCTGCTCTGCCACAAGGCATTCCATAATGCTAGATTGCTTCTTGTTTGAATTGATGTTGCAGTAATCCATACATTTTACCCTCTTGTACAGATGTGTGTGTATGTGTGTGTGAGAGGGGGGGGGAGGGAGAGGGAAAGGGGGGAAATGGGGTTCTAGAAGACAGAAACTACTGGGATTAAAAAAAAGAATGGTCATTTATAATGGCAAGTAAAGTCAGTCACCTTTAAATACAGCAAGCAAGTGTTCATTCCCCCAGCAATGCAGAAGACTGCCTATGTCCCTAAACCCTTGCCAACACCAGCCTTATGAATCCTTAGGAATCCTTTTAGTCTCTGCCCATCTGATAGCTGGAAACCTACAACTCATTGTCATCCCGATTTGCATATTTGTGATCATCAGGGAGGCTGCATAGCCCTCCCTCCTCAGGCCTGCTGAATACAGAAGGCTGCTTTCTTCTGGGAATCACAAGCTCAAATCCATCCCGATCTCTTGTTTTGTTTTCCTCTCTTGCTTCCTTCACTGATTTGTATGGGTCTCCATGTTTTGGAGACCTGATTCTGATGACAATATTCTCTACAATATCCAACTAAAATGAATATTAAAGGAAGGAGGTATGGCTCAGTGGCCAAAGTCATCTGCCACCAAGCATATAGATCAATTCCTGTGAGATCCATGTGATACAGGGAGAGAAACAATTCCTTTGAGTTTTCCTCTGGCCTCCACACATGAACTATGGCACCCACACATGTGTACACACACACACATAACACACATTATAAAATGTAATTAATTTTTTAAAAAAATGTAATGAGTACTAGCCCACATGGGAAGATGTAAAGATCATATTTTTAGTGAAAATTGACCGCAAAAAATATGTAATGATCTTACTTGGTTACATGAATATGCATATTTGTCAAAACTCACCAATCTGTTTACTAAAGACGTACACATTTCACTGTATATAACCCCTTCTCCTATGTGTGTATGAGTGCATGTGCGTGTGTGTGTGCATGTGCATGCATGTGAGCTGGCATGTGTGTGTATGCATGTATGTACACATGCTGTGCAGGCACATGTGTGTGCCTGTGTGTGCACATATACGCACATATGTGTGCATGTTTGTGAGCAGGCACATGTGAACATCTGGCCACATGTATAAAGGACAGAGGTCAACCTTGAGTATCTTCCTCAATCACTCTACACCTTAGTTTTTTAAGACAGTGTTTCTCATTGACCTTGGAGCTTGACTATTCATTGAGACTGGTTGACCAGTAAGCCCAAGATCCTCCAGTTTCTGTGCTACTCCTTGAAGTGTGATTGCAGGCTTGAACAACTTACCCATTCTGTGTGAGCAAAAGGAAAACCAAAATAATGGACAGTACTGTGGGGGTCTGTCTGTAGCCTCCACATGCACAGACACTGACACAGGAACTGCCCACACACATGCACCCATGAGCACGTGTGCGCGCGCACACACACACACACACACACAAAGCTGCAAACTTTTTTTTTTTTTTTTGGTTTTTCGAGACAGGGTTTCTCTGTATAGCCCTGGCTGTCCCGAAACTCACTCTGTAGACCAGGCTGGCCTCGAACTCAGAAATCCTCCTGCCTTTGCCTCCCAAGTGCTGGGATTAAAGGCATGCGCCACCACCGCCCAGCGGCTGCAAACATTTTTAAAAGAGATACAAATCTGTTTGAAAAGGAAAAGTAAAGGTTGACTGCTCTCAAATCATAAGACAGATTTTAAAACAGTGTATTAGAATGCAGTTTTCTCTAATTGTATTTTCAATATTTATTTTATCTTTGTTCAAGTATTTGTGTGGGTATCTATGCCTGTAAGAGTAGGTGCCCACAGAATCTAGACAGGAAGGTCGGATGCCCTAAAGTTGAAGTTATAGAGTTACAGTTGTGAGCTTCCTATGCGGGTACTGGAAACTGAACTCAAGGTCTCTGGAAGAGCAGGAAGTATCTTAACTACTGAGCCTACTTCCAGACCTTGGTTTAGTTGTTGTTTTGGTTTTTGAGACAGAGTTTCTCAGTGAAGCCCTGGCTATCCTGGAACTCTCTCTGTAGACCAGGCTGGCCTCAGAGTCAGAGATCTGTCTGCCTCTGCCTCTCGAGTGCTGGGATTGAAGGTGTTTGCTACCACGCTGGTTTATTTTAGTATTCTCATTTTCACTATATCATACACATGAACTGATTTGTAACAGGATGTTTGTTTTAATTGTTGAATGATAATGCTACCAATAAGAGTATACACACACACACACACACACACACACACACACACACACACACACATATACAAAAACTAGATCACGGCTCCCAAAGTAGCTTCCCCAGGGTTCAAGCATGGAACTGCAGCTTCTCCTCCCCAGGGGTACAAATGAACACAGCGTGGGAGAAATCTCAGCTCCCTAGCTTCTGTAACTACAAGCCAGAAAATTCCTGCTGCACAGCGACCTTGGGGCCCTCCCAGACCTGTCAGTACGTAGGAGGGCAGAGGTTGCAGCCACTGGATGAATCTGGAAGGGAAGGCTCACTTCTCAGTCACCTGAGTTACAGTTCCTAGGACCCAAGCACAGAGCAGATTCTTCCTAGGTGGCCTTAAGACCCAGTGGCCCCGAAGGATCTCTCTGTGCATATTTTATGGCAGCGTCCCATTGTGTGAGTGGCTCTGCCAGACAAGCCCTCATCTGGAACCCTGCCTGCCCCAGAAGCTGCAGCCCAGTCCTCCAGCCTTCAGGTAGGAAGTGTAAGCAGGGCTCAGTTGGTCAAGTGCTTGCAGAGATTCTCCAGAACCCAAGCTAAACATAAAATAAACTAGTGTGACAGTGCATGTTTATAATCAGTGCTGGGGAGGCAGAGGCGCAGGTTCCTCAGACATCCAGACAAGCAGCCTAAGATACCCAGTAAGACAGACCCAGGCCCCACTGAGAAACTCTGTCTCAGAAGAAAAATGTGTGTATCCCCTGAGGAAGGAACACCAGCTGAGGTTGTGCGCACGGGGAGGTGGGAAGGCTATTGGGAGGAACGGGGAGGGGACAGGGGAGAAGAAAAATCCTCTCTTCCCTGACTCATTTTGGAGAATTTTAGCATAGAAGGATAGAGTTGGTCTGAAATTGCCCAGAAGCCTGGAGAAGGGAAAACAGGTTACAGGACCTGAAGCTTCACAGGGCTTGAAGCACCAAGAACAAGTTCCACTTTGGGAGGCTTCTTTGGTCCACCAAAGGGACTCCTCAGAGCATCGCCTGAATCCTCACTGAACAAGACAAAGGCTGAAAGCTGAGGAAACTGAGGCAGAGGGCCAGGAAAACTGACCCCAAGTCACACACCCTGTCTTAAGCTCCATGTGTCTAGCACAGAGACAGGTCTCCCTCTGCTACAGGTGCTGAAGTGTCTCCAGGGCAACCAAAAGCTCCAAAGTCACCCTGTGCCCCATCGTTTCCAGTGTGTCCAGATGGGAAATACCATCCAGGAGAAGTGCCTGGCCCAAGAAGTGAGCCTAGAAACTTCCACAGAGGGTGTGATGTGTGACTCGCCCCAGTCTATGTCCCTCTGCTTCCATCTCTGCCAAAGGACAATGACCTACAGTCAACTGCAAAGCCGCCAGGAAGAGGTAGCAGAGAGTTTCTTCATATAAAAACAAAGGTCACATGAAGCTTCTAGAGGTTCCCTGCTCCAGGATGACACACCTTGCTTTAATTCCAACTGACTTACATCAAACACTGGAAGTTTAAGGAGCCATGCCTATGATCCTAGCTACTCAAGAGGCTCAGAGTAAAAAGATGGAAAACTCAAGGCCTGCCTGGACTGTGGAGTGAGGTGAAGGGCAGGAAGCCTGGACAACTTTGGGAGATTTTGTCTGGGGGAGAGGAGGAGGAAAAAGTCTGTGGACAGACCTCAGTGTTTGCCTGGTAAGCAAGCATGAAGCTGTAAGCTCAATTCCAGTCCACACACACACACACACACACACACACACACACAAAATAGTCTTTTCAGAGACCCCCCCATCCCATACACTGTAGAGCCACTCAACAAAATTGCCTTTGCCATGCAAAACAGATTTTTTTTTTTTTTTTTTTGGCATTCTAGAACTTGGATAACTATGGCTCAGCAGAGTAGGCTCTCCAGAGGTGGAAGAAGGAAGATCAAGAGTTTAAGGATCAAGAGTCCTTGGCTGTATAACAAGTTCAATGCCAGCCTGGGCTATATGAAACCTTGTCTCAAAAACTAAAGCCAGCCGGGCGGTGGTGGCGCACGCCTTTAATCCTAGCACTTGGGAGGCAGAGGCAGGCGGATTTCC
>NW_022196912.1:39150794-39153525 GCF_008632895.1 Mastomys coucha
AAAAAAAACTAAAGCCAACAGAAAGCCAAAGCTCCCTAAGCTATTGTCCCCCAGAGGAGACACAGGTAAGGAAGGCTGCTAGATTTCAGTACAGCTCCCAGGGGACTGTCAAGAATTGCTCTGAGGTCCCAGGGCCTTTTAAGATTAGTTTAGCACCCCCTAAGCATCAAAAAAGAAAAGGGTCATTACATAGACATTTATATTTTGAACACCAACCGGCACCACCACTGTGCCCTGACTCTGGGTCCTTTTCCCCTAGAGCTGGGCTCCAGGACACACAAGGTGAAGGGCACCCTGGGGAGGTGCCCAGGGGCTGCATGAACAAACACAGGGAACAGGTAAAGCAAGAGAGCGGAACTACAGGTGGCTAATAGGCACTTGAAAGTGTTTAGTCTGGCTGGGAATTCAAGAAATACGCACAAAAACAATCATACTGCCTCCTCCTTCTGCTAGGTAAATGCGCCTTCTCTCAAGGGCACTTAGCTGATGGGGTGAGGAAAGGGCCTCTTACCACACTACAGGAACAGTTTAGCAATGTGTACAAATAGCTTAAATATTCCATGTGTATGGGGTATGTGTGTGTGAGTGAGTGTGTGTGCGCGCTACTGGGAATCAAACCCAAGGAGAAGCTACAATTGCAATCTGAGGGTATAATTTTAGGGTAATCAAAAACACATAGTTTTACATTAATGATGAAAGCAATACCTAAGAGAACAAAGATGGTTAACACATTCAATGTGTTACTTATAATAGAGTGAAATATGTATTCTATCACCATGAGAGAAAGAAAGAAAGGAAGAAAAAAAGAAAGAGAGAGAGGTGGGGGAGGGAAGGAAGGAAGGAAGGATACACTTAGTGGTACAAACCTGTATAATCCTAGTACTCAGTGGGGCTGAGAGAGTAAGACTAGGAGAGTTCAAAGCTAGTCTGGGCTACATTATAAGGGAGGCTCTGTCTTATAAAGCAAAACTGGAGGTTGGAGAATGGCTTGGCAGTTAAAAAGGCTTATTTTTCTCACAAAAGACTCAAATGTGTTTCCCAGAACCCCTGTCAGGCAGTTTACAACTGCCTGTAACTCCAGCTCCCAGGAATCTGATGTCCTTCTGGAATTCACAGTCATTATACACACACACACAGACACACACACACATGTGGACACACGTAGAATCTTTAAAAAATAATCAGCAGCGGGTCAGGTAATGAAGGAATTTTCAGAATCTCTAAGGTGGATTCATTCTTTAATAACACAGCAATAGAATTAAAAATGAAAAAAGGCAGAAATAACAATTTTTAAAAATCAACCTTACAAAAATATAAGGATTAAAAACTATAGAATACCTAAATTAAAAATAAGACAGCATTGCCAGGCATGGTAGTGCACACCATTAATTCCAGCACTCATGAGTCAGAGGCAGGCCAGCCTGGTATAGAGAGAGAGCCCCAGGATAGCCAGGGCTACACAGAGAAACCCCGTCTTAGAAAACTGAAGGGAGGAAAAAAAAAAAGACAACACAGCACATTACAATTGAAAGCAGATAATATACAGAGGCAAATTTCATTGCTTTTGGTACTTCAAAAAAACCAAAATAAACAAAGTCTAGTGTGATAGTTCAGTGGCTAAGTTCCATCCCTGGGGCCCACATGGTGGAAAGAAAGAAAATGGCTCCCAGAAGTTGTCCTTTGACCTATATGTGCACACACAACAAACAAACAAAATAATATAATAAAAATTTTAAACTAAACAAGCAATTCAGTATGCTTTCTTGGAAAAAGAAAATAAAACCATACAATAAAAGTACCCAAATAAAGCAAAGGGAACAAGATTATATGCAAATGTTTAAAAATTTTAGAAGTCAGAGGTCACACAAGCAGAGAAGGGAAGTCTAGAGACCTCTTTAGGAATATGTCCGCACCCGTTAGTTACAGTGTCCTCATGAGAACTCTCTGGCATTGTTATGCAGATGTCCACCCTCAGCTATGGAATCTTTCATCAGTCACCTCTGAGACAGCTTCATGAAATCACTCGGGAAAAGAAAAGCCACCAGTTATTCCACATGGCAGATGATGCACCCAAGGGCAAGAGGCAGGCAGCAACATGTCAGGGAGCCCATGAGGCACAGCTGAGTGGCCACATGCCTGTGAAATGCAATGTATCAACCAGCAGCACAGAACAGGCTGAGGGGCTGTGAAGGACTCAACTTTTTAGAAGGGGAGGGGAGGCCTTTTAAAGGTAAAATCATTGGGTTTGTTAAATTATTTTTTTAAATGATTTACAGAGTAAACTAACATGGGCATCATGGAGGAATAAACTTTTCTAAAACTGGAATGCTCTCATAAGCGCAAGCCTTGGAGCCACATGGAAAAACACGCTTGTGCCCAAGTAAATAAATAATAAAAGGATATAGAAACAATACACCTTGAAAACTGTCCCTTCTCTGTTCCCCTGGGCAGAGGCAGCGCTGACAAGTTCCTGCTGCACGACTTACAGGCCCTGCAAGCATTTATTTATCTAGTAAAACTTGAGTACCATTCAAAGAATTAGGGAGGCCACTCCAAAGGACTGGAGGATTTGTGAGTCCATCCTTTCTGCCCTAAGCTCTAGTACAGACCAGTAAGGCAAGACTCCTAAATACAGCCTTGATTGAGACTATATTTGGGGTGCACACAATTGTCCTTATTCCCCTTCAGGAAAGTGGCCTGGGAACACACACACACACACACACACACACAC
>NW_022196912.1:39153664-39170021 GCF_008632895.1 Mastomys coucha
ATACACACACACACACACACACACACACACACACACACACACACACGGAAACCGAAAACCATGCATGGTGAATATAAACTTTCATTCTTACTATACCTTGTGTCTGCTTTTAAAGATAGTTTTATGGCAACTGTGTTTCCCAGTGACAACCTTCATCCTGCTCACACGTGTGTATGTGTGTGTATGTGTGTGTGTGTGTGTTTCTTAAGCACACGGTACATTAGCATCAGGGGAGACTTGCATAATCAAAAGGCAGAGGACAAAATATGAATGCCTATTAGTGGGAAATAGCACGCAAACAAAAAAGTAATCCGAGAGCCATAATCCTCCTGCAGCAGAGCTTCTGTGAGGGAGGGAAGGAGGGAGGGGGGAGGCACTTAGGTGTGTTCCGAGGGGCAGCTAACGACCTCATCACTGCTGAACAGCTGCTGTTTCTATAGGCTGTCAGGAAACGGCCCATGCTTCCTAAGGCAGCTAGCTGTACATGGCAGTACACACTGCAGCCTGCACAGGGACACAAAACTGAAAGCCTGCGGCAGTCTGTGGCAGGGAGCTGCTCTCAGGTTCTTTGCTTCTCTGCAGATCACCTGTTTTGACTGAATAGGACCTAGCCTTCCAGCTAGACATGAGTTATCTGAGGCGGGTCAGGCCTTGGTGTGGTGCAGAGCAGCCTCTAAAGGAAGTTGACACAGGGGACTCTGCTCCTTTTTCCTGGGTGACTGACATGCTTTCACGGGTTCAAGACTGGCACTACATCTGTCCCATTTGCTCAGTCATGGTAGCAGAGCAGTGGCCACAGTTATCACAGTTGTTTTTCCTGGCTCATGCTGTCACATGGCTTTGCAAACTACAGTGACAAGGGCTGTCTCCACCTATATGAAGCCAACCTCCCACAAAGAGCAAAAAGACTGATCAAGGATCAGAAAACCCAATTTTTTTGTTTGTTTGTTTGTTTTTGAGACAGTATTTCTCTGTCTAGCCCTGGTTATCCTGGAACTTGCTCTGTAGACCAGGCTGGGAACTCAGAGATCCTCCTGACAGTGCTGGAATTAAAGGTGTGGGCCACCACTGCCCGGCAGAGAGCACAATTCTTAGGCCACAATCTTCACACATTTTGGTGAGAGTATAAATGGGATTGGCAGTTCTTCTAGAGGTAACAAGGGCATACCTGCAATTGTATGTGCATAGACTCTGAACCTATATCCCTATTTTCATCTCTTTACATGTACACCAAGAAGACAGGCATCAGTGACTGTTGGCAAAGGGCCAAAGGCTAGAAGATGCAAGCATCCAGCAATAAAGAGACAGTAAGTCAGAGTACAGTTGCTCAAGGTAATATGTCCAGAAACAAACAAACAGGCAGCCAGCCATGAGCTAACATGAAACTGTCATTAAGCAAAAGGAAAGAAAAAGGAAGATGCACAGTATATGCTATCATTTACATAAAATTAGTCTCAAGCTATACAGTTTTATTACAGTCTCTTAAGATGGTCTCAAGCATTGAAGGCTGACCTTGCTATGCAAAGGGGATGACCTTGATTTATGGGCCCTCTTGCTTCTACCTCCCATGTGTTGAGATTTTAGGCAAATGCCATCACATCCAGCATATTTTGTTATTGAATTCTTGCTATTTTGGGCTGAGTGTAGTGGTACATGCCTTTAACCCCATCACTAGGGAGGGAGGCAAGCAGAGGCAGGCAGATCTCTGTGAGTTCGAGGCCAGCTTGGTCAACAACAAGAGTTCCAGGACAGCCAGGGCTGTTGCACAGAGAAACCTTGTCTCAAACAAAAACAAAAACAAAAACAAACACATAAACAAAACAAGAAAAGAAGGAGGGACCAGTGGTTGTGCAGGCCTTCAATCCCAGGACTCTATAAAGTGAGTTCCAGGACAGTCCAGGCTACATAGAGAAACCCTATCTTAAATTAAGGAAAATAAACAAACAAACATCATCAACAACAAAAACCAAAACAAGAAAGAAAAAAAGAAAGGAAGAAAAAAAAGGAAGATGATAAAAGAAGTCTTGCTATGTTAACATAGCTGGTTTTGAACTCATGGACTCTAGTAATCCTCTGACCTCAGACTTCTAAGTGCTAGGCTTTAGGCATGTGTCACTGCACCCAGAAGACTATATCCATATTGACTTGTACTTTCATAGGCTCTCTCTGGAAGCCTCACCTAGTAAATTATGATAACAAAGCTTCAAGAGAGAGATAATGAGATGAGGGACACGGAGGAGACAAACAAATCCAAAGAAAACTTAATTTCATTCTGTAGTCTTGTTTTGGATTTTTTTCTTATGTGTACACATTACTAAAACACAAACTCTAGGCAGACATGTTGCCTTAGCTAGCTAGCACTGAGCGTGCTGAAGACGTTTAAAGGCAGCCAGAACTGCTACACAGTTGAAGGCCAACCTAGGCAACTTACAGAGACTCAGAACAAAAGGAGGGGAAAAGAGAGAGGAAGAGAGGGAGGGAGGGAGGAAAGGAAGGAAGGAAGAAGAAAGGAAAGAAAGAAGAGAGGGAGAAATGGAGAGAAGAAAGGAAGGAAATTTTCTCTAAAAATCAAAGCCACAAGGGACCCAGAGGACCCAGCACTATTGACACAACATGCCCAAGTGACCCCATGGGTTCTTTCCTCTGGCTTCTGAGACCAGGTTGAGACAAGTCATACTTTGGTTTGGCCAAAGCAAGAACACTGTGTCCTCTGACAACAATGTCAAATTCTTCCTTGTATGTAGTAAATAAGAAATATTTTACCTTTCAGCAAAGGTATCGAGTTTCCCCAACTCATCAGAGAGACCAACAAGGGAATCCAAAGTCCCCACCTAGAAATAAACGATAAAGGAATTAAGCTCATGTGCTTTCTGGCCAGCGAGTGTGAGGTGTTCTTGTAACAACCGCACAAGGGACTCTCACTTCACGTTGAGCTGGCTGATTTTTGCCAAAGACCAGACTAAAAAGTTGGGAAACACTTTGGGGAAACATATAGACTAAGACCTATGTATTTTTATTTTATTACATGTCAGTATGTATGTGCATGTATGTGCAGATACTTATACATGTGGAGGTCAGAGGTCAACATACAGTGCCTTCTTCATTTCCTTTCTATCTTATTTTTTTGGTACAGAGCCTCCCACTGAAACATAGAGCTCATCAGTTCGGCTAGACCGCTGACCATGGACCTCTGTCTCTGTCTGCCCCATGCTGTGACTAAATGTGCACGACAGTGAATCTGATACGGATGCTAGGGATACAAGCTTAGCTTCTTGCAGTTGTCCACAGAGCAGTTTACTACATAAACCTATGGGACAGAATGACAACAGAATAAGCTGACATGTTTCTCTCATAGGAAGGACTAACATGTTGGTGACCTGACTTTAGTCCAGTTTATAGAGGTCCTTTTGGATTATTTAAGGTCTGTTTCTCAGTATAGAACTGAATGCAATGTCCAAAGAACCTTTGACATTTTCAGAGGAACAGAAAGAAAAGGTCTGCCTCCTCAGAGCAGGATTACATGTAGGTCACACCCAATTTTCTACCTGGGTGCTGAGGCTTGAACTCAGGTCTTCAACTGACTGTTATCCCAAACTTCCTCCCTCCCTATCCCCCTAACCCGTCTCTCTGAAATAGGGTCTCACAATTTAGCCCTGGAACTCCTTTTGTAGAAGAGGCTAACCTAGAATTTAGAGCAACCCACTAGTCTGCCTCTAGAGCGCAGCGTTTGTGGATAGGAGCCATCAGGCCTGGCCTGGCCTAATCTTTTTTGAAAAAAAAAGATTGTTCCTGGGAATGGAGAGATGGCTCAGTAGTTAAGAGCACTGGCTGCTCTTCCAGAGGACCCAGGTTCCACTCCCAGCACCTACCTGGCAGCTCACAACTGTTTGTAGCTCTAGTTCCCAGGTCTCTGATGCCCATAGGTATCAGGCACAACCATGGTACACAAACACACACACATGCAAATGAAGACTGATACAAGCAAAATAATAAAGTAATTTTTAAAAAAAAAATGATGGTTCCTATTTCCTCATCTTTAACATTTCTTCCATCCTAGCTTCCCTGTCTACAAGAGCCCTCTCAGATCTTGAAACTCCCACTGTATCTGGCCCCTACAACAGAATCAGAAAGACCCCAGACTTCCTGGACTACCTCTAAGTCAAGGCTCCTACAGTACACATTCAGCGGTGCTGCAGGTCTGTTGAGATGCAGCAGAGTCTGAGGACCACTCTGAAGGACCAGAGTGTGTATACACAGTGCCCTTCCACTTCCCACCTACACTCTATGCACATGGCCTGCCCTGTCCATGCTTCCCTATAGCTTCAGGTCCAGAAGGGTCACAGTTAACCTGGGGCTACAGCATCAAGTCCCACTGACACCTCTGCCATCTTCTAGCTAAGGCTTATTTATATCATCACTGTTCCACATTTGCTGTAAGTCCTTAGCCCTGGCTTCCGAGAAGCCATCTCCTGCTCAGAAATCCCTGTCTTCCTCCAACCCATAACCTCCTCCCTCCTCTTGGAAGATCTTACCTTGAAGTCTGGGATGGCAAACTTGGTGTTGTGGGACAGGTTAGACTTTGAAGTTACAATGTTCATCCTCTCCAGAGCTTGTAAATTTTCCTTATCGCCAGGGGCCGAAATAAGCCAAAACTCGGACATGTTTGTAAGTCTTCTGGTTATCTAGTTACAGACAGGCACCAAGACTAATGCACACAAACAGAAACAGGAGCAGAGATGTGTCTGGTGTCTACCTCACCTCTCCTTACCTCAGAAATAATCCTCTCTGGGCCCTGTCACTCTTTCCACTTGTCATGCCTGGCTTCCTTGACCTTCTAGTTCATTTTCAGCAGCTTTAACGACACCCATTTGCCACCAAGCAATGTGTCTGTACCCCCATCCCAGGGAAGCCCCCCGGTCATAGCGAAACCTTTCACCCACCATCCCTAAGGTGGCTCCGATTGGCCCACACTGGTTCCTTGCTCTCCCCAGTGCACAGCAGCTCTAGATGAGCTAAGCATGGAAGGCTTCCGGGAAGATACTTTTTCATCTTGGCTTGTTGCGGTTTATGGGATCCAGGAAGGGGGGGATGAAGGTGGGAGACAAGGGATTTTTCACAGTATAACATCAGGTCAAAGCCAGATCTCAGCTGGCCAGTCTTAAGACTGGAATTAGCTTTAGAAACAAACTTCAAAGAAGCGTTTCAAAGGGCTGCTAGAGTCTTCTGCTGAGAGAGATAGGTCTCCGTAGGACCAGGTAGCCGGCTGGGCCTGCGGAACCAGCAGTTACGTTTCCATAAGGCTGTAGGGGCCTCGATTGGTTCTGCTCATTCAAATGTGTGCACACCCACACCTTCCCCTTCGACGGGTTCTCCGTGCCTATCACCTCCCTAGTGCATCCCATCCCGGGACATCTGCAGAAAACTGGAGAATCGCCGCGGGATAATGTGTACCCCCACTGAGTCCTTTTCTTCTCTTCTCCCATCTCACCATCTCCTACGGACCTGAGACCCTGCCAGTCCCTGCTAACCTTGCACAAACCAAATGCTGCTATTCTTTCCGACCTGAGTGAATATCGCCTGGGGACAAACTGGCCTGTGCGCAGCTCCTGGGGTGATGCCACCTGCCAAGTCAGGGAGAGTGCGGTGTGGGCGCCGGTTTCCCATGTTCCCATTGAGAAAGTGCACACCCGGACCACGAGGACCCACGGAAGTACAGATTCGACCGAGGGAACGCGTGTCGCCCCTCGCTCGTTGCGGCCTCGACAGCTCGCTCCCCAACCCTGACTCTTGTCGCAGCTCGGCTTCAAGTCCTTACCAGGAGCGGCGGAAGACTGAGCTGTAGACGACACGCGGGGACACCGGGCAGGAGGCTCCGCGGGAGCACACGGCCGGCTCCCGGGAGGCAGCGGCTTCTATGGTCGGGTGCGCGCCCCGCCCCGCCTTTTATCCCAGCGGGAGGGGCAACCCTGGGCCCCTCTGATATTTGCATACGGGCTGCCCGCCTCCCTTGGTGTCCATAGCGGTGTGTCGCTGCTGGGGACCCAAGACTCAAGCTCTGGATAGACACTATGCAGGCAAGGTACAGAGGGGACATTAGTCGACGCAGGGGGGTCCCAGGTCCCTTCTGCGCGTGGGTTTAGCCCGGAGTTGGAGATAGCTGGGAGCCTGACCCGATCTCCATCCGCAGAACAGAAAAGCCGGGCTCTAGTAGAGGCAGCTTGGTGAGACAGCGACAAGACAGGATTCTCAAAAGGAGGGTCCTCCAGCTGCAGCCTTTGTCTCCCATTCCCACTCCACCGCGGTCAGCCCTGGCTCCAGGGAATCACCTGCTCCAGGGAGTTTCCGAAGTCCGTGCACGAGAGACTGGGTTGACCCACGGAAAGCAGCGCAACAGGTTCACAGATGTTTTCCAACACACAAACACACACACACCTGCTGGGAGGAGAGGCTCCTCTACGGTCTGTGTGGGCGCCAGCTTGCCCCTGGTTGCCCAGGAAATATCCATCTCTCCCCACCCACACAGAGGGGATTTAAAGCTGCTTAAGTGCTGAGGGACATAACTGAGGTTGGACTGCATGCCTAGCAGGTGCAAGGTCCTGTGTTCCATCCCTAGGCCAGAAAAAATAATATGGAAAAAAAGTTGCATAGGAGTTCAGTGTGACTAATGAGCTCTTACTAGCCCAGCCCAACGTTCATTTTGGTTCCCAGCGAAATTAGACAGACAGATGGGTGGTTGGATGAACAGGTAGGTAGGTAAGTAGGCAGGTAGGCAGGCAGGCAGATAGATAGATGATAGGTAGGTAGGTGGAAGGATGAAGAGACAGGTAGGTAGGCAGACAGACAGACTGACTGACTGACTGACAAATATAGGTTCTACTAAGACCAGGGCTTAAGTACATATTTTATCTGTAATCAGAAATCAAAGTCATGAGATGGCTCAGCAGATAAAAGTGCTTGCTACCAAACCTGACAACCTGAGTTTGATCCCAGGACCCCACATAGTGGAAAGAGAGAACTAACTCCCTAAAGTTATCCTTTGATTTCTACAGAAGTGCCTTGGGGGACTGCACATATCACACACACACAAACATGACAGATAGATCGATAGATCTACAAAAATATTTAAAACTGCTGACCTTTAATTCCAGCACTTGGAAGCAGAGGCAGGAGGATCTCTGAGTTCAAGGCCAGGTCTACAGAGCGAGTTCCAGGACAGCCAGGACTGCAATGAGAAACCTTGTCTCAAAAAACTAAGAAAGAAAGAAAGGAAAGAAAGAAAGAAAGAAAGAAAGAAAGAAAGAAAGAAAGAAAGAAAGAAAGAAAGGAAGGAAGGAAGGAAGGAAGGAAGGAAGGAAAGGAAGGAAGGAAGGAAGCAGAAGGAGGGGGAAATACTTAAAACTAAAAAGGGGGGAAACCCCGGGAATTAACTCATGAATGTAAAAACAAGACAAGAGTCAGATATGGTAGTGCACACCTTTAATCCTAGCAATGGGAGACAGAGGCAAGCAGACCTCAGTGAGTTTGAGGCCAAACTAAACTACGTATCAAGTTGCAGATCAGCCAGGCATATATAGCAATATCCTGTCTGATACATACATACATACACATACATGCATACATGCATTCAAAAAAAGGCAAAAATAAACACACACACACCCCTGAAAATTCATTTTCTGAGCCCTAGAAGAGGACACTCAGCTTGTCCTTCTCTGCAGACAATGACATTGGGTCTTCTGGAAAAGATGATGCCAAAGGGGTTGTTGAAGAAGCCATCTGTCGCTGCCTTGAGAAAGGATTCTTCTCTCTGCTCTATCACACTAGTCATTTTAACCTATTCATTTGAGTCTTTTCCCACTCCTGGATGAGACTTGCTGTGACACGTGGTAGGTGGGAAGCCCAGATCCAGGACACTTGTGGTTTGAGGTCAAGGTGATCCCACTGCCATGCTTTGTAGCTCTGGAGCTCCTTGCACCTGCACTTCACATCACGGGGTTGAGACATGACTGTGCATTAGTCAGTCCTTGCACCATGTCCTAAGGGAGGACACCTGAAACCAAGGGATGAGGAAACACTGTGCGCGCAGGAGTCTGGGTGCCTACTCCAGAAAAGGAGTGGCTTGGTGAATATTTGTTGGGGTGGTCTCAATCTTAGACTTCAAATCATCCCATTTTTTCCAGGCCAGGGGAACCACTATGATAGACCTGGGACCAGATCACACTGACAGACAATGGGGAGGGAAGCCCAGGGAGTTAGATGAATAACTCTATTCATAGAAGAACTACAAATGGACCTCAGGCTGGTGGTCTGAGGAGTGTGTCTTCACACTTGCCAGCAAGCCTATAGGACTGTGATGCCACTTGAACCCATGAAATCCTTTACAGTCAACATTTTTCTACTCTCCATTGCTAGAAGCCACTGACTTAGCTTCCTCAAGACTGGTGGAGTTAACACTTTATGATACCATTCTTCCTATAAATCTGATTTCCTTGAGTTTGTTGTGATTTAAGAGTCAAGACACGGCTGGGGTGTTGTGCAGTGCAGAACACTTTCATGGTATGTCTGAGGCCCTGGTTTTAATTATCAGCACTTCAAAATAAATAAACCAGTAAGTAACTCAAATTGGCCATGGTACAGCACACCTGTGTCTGGGATGCTGAGACAGGGGGATTTTGAGTTCTGGGTAAGCCTGGACTTCACAGTGAAGTCCTATCTTAGGCACACACACATATGCATACATGAATCAATATGATTTCTAAGTCAAATAACTCTGGAAAATCTGAAGGAGAAACCAATAAAGGACTACTGAGCTGTGTTTTCTTCCACATCTTTCTTCTGAAAATCTGAACTCCTTCTAGCCTTTTATTGCTTTTTAAAAAGATTTATTTGTTTTGGTTTTCTATGTATGGATGCTTTACTTGCATGCATCTCCACATCTCTTGCATGCAGTGCCCTTGGGTATCATAGATGATAGTTAACCCATATAGCACTGAGGATTGAGCCTGAATCTTCTGGAAGAGTGGCCAGTGTTTTTCACCACAGATCCATTTCTCCAGCCCTATTATCAATGTCTTGCTTGACATCTACATTTACAATGGAGACAACTGCTGTTTGTGAGGGCAGCTTGACTTTCTCCATGTAACCTTTCTTCCATTTACAAAGACGTTTTGGGGCTTACTATAAAGAATCTGGGAACTGGGCAAAGTAGTGCCTGTCTGTAATATCATTATTCCCAAGGTTCAGACAACAAGATAGCAAATTCCAGGTCAGCCTGGGCTATGTAACATGACCCTGTCTCCAAATTCTGAAACAAAAATGTTAAAAAAAAAAAATAGAGAAAATATAAAGAAGCTAAAAATACTCTATAATTTTTGTGATCTGAGAATCATCCCTGTTAACATATAAATTCTGTTAATACATATTCATATATGCAAATTCAGTTTTGTATGACTAAGTTTGTATGCTGTACTTAAACTTCAAGTCCTGCTATTAATTGCTCTCTCTCTCTCTCTCTCTCTCTCTCTCTCTCTCTCTCTCTCTCTCTCTCTGTGTGTGTGTGTGTGTGTGTGTGTAGGAGATAGTCTCTCACTCACAGAGGCCAGAGATCAACTTCTGATGGCATCTTCAGGTGCCATCCTTTTGGTTTTTGAGACAGACTCATCACTGATTCTGCTAGGCTACCTGGCCAGGGAACCCTCAGGATCCTTCCATCTCCATCTGCCCAGTACTGAGATTACAAAAGTGTGCCACCACAACAGGCTTCTTCTTTATTTTTAAATGTATGTTCTGGGAATTAAGCTTAGGTCCTCAGGTTGCAAGACAAGCAGTTCATAGACTGGGCTATTGCATGAGCCTTGATACTGCTTTTTAAAGCTTAAAAATTATCATATGTATCTTATCAGCAAAGGATAATCAGTGTCCTAAGCATTTATCACAGTGGGGGATGGATCTTGCAGCTTTGACTTGTCAGAGAAATTACAATGGGATGGGGGGGTGAGTCTTGCTCAAGAGGCTGTGACTTGTTGTTCTCAAGGGCAAACGTGTCTACATCCATTAGTTTCCCTATCACTTTAATAGAGGACGAAGCCAGCTGTAGGGCTTGCCTTCTTGTTACATGAAGAGTTGCTCTGTGAGTCTCGGGTCTCCTTTCTGCTCTACAAGCAACGTGTTTCTCTCCAATACCTGCAACGGCCCTTCTCCTCTCCCCTTCCCCACACATCTCTAGAATATCTGAAATCTATTACTAAATCATGGTCTCTACTCTTATAACACTCCCCAGGATGTAAACGGTGAGGAGATCAGACAGGGTTTGTGAAAATCATGGTTTCCTACTTATTCCCAGGGCATTTCAATGTGTTAGCCAGAATCACCCACCTTGATCATCTCCAGCCTGCTATTTGGTGAGATATTCCTGAAACATTGGCAAGGATCATGCACTGAGCCAGCTAAAGTTCGTGCAAGATCAAACAGTCCCTTCAGGTTTGGGAACCAGAAGGACAAGGCTGGCCTATTTAGTCTGTTGTTCTCTGGCCACTCCCAGATGACAGGCTTGGGGACTCTTTTTTTCCTCATACAGATCTGAGGATGTATTTTACAAACGCACAGAGACAGAAATACATCTCCGTGGACTTACAGACTTTTCTAGAATATCTTTTTCTTGCCCTCTCTTTGGTGTGGGAAATGGAGGGATGGACCCACAAGAGCAGATCTGGTGAAAGAGCTTAGGCTTTGGAATCAGACAAATGGATGAACTGCTTTACCCATGCTGCGGTTCAGATTTCCCACTCAAAAAAGGAGTTTGGTTACACCCACATTTTCTGCCTATCATGGAGGCTGGAAGAGAGAGCTTATTTCTGACAAGAACACTTGAGGCTCTGTCCCCACACTGATCACTCTTCTACATCCTTATAAGCTCAGCAGTGTGTTATATACTTCGTGTGACACACCGTGGTTACAACAGAAGAAGTCCAGGACTCAGGTTTGGTCTGGGTTCTCTCTTGGTTCTGGGAGCTGCCCTGTTTGCTGACAGTTGGTACTGTTTCACTTTGTTCTTCTGGGACAGTGACTCATTATGTAGCTCCAGCTGGCTTTGAACTCACTATGTATACCAGGCTGCCTCAAAGTCACAGAAATCTCCCTGCCTCTGCCTCCCCAGTGCTAGAATCAAAGGCATATGCTGCTATGCCTGGTGTCTCCTCGTCTTCTCTTCCAGTACTGGGGACTGAACACAGGGATTCATTTTTGCTGGGCATCACTCTACCACTGAACCATATCCCCACCCCAGCCACAGTGCCACTCTTTGTTGGATAAAATAAAGCCTGGAGAGTCTTGTGATTTCTTTACCCAAATATCACAGGACTCCTCTCTTCAGATCCCCACTTAAGATGTTTTCCTCCCTCACGTCTGAGGCATGCAAAAATAATAAAATAATCCAGCTTTCAGACTGCAGCAGAGCAAAGCAGGCATGGTAACCACAGAGTAGTGAGCAGCCCCGGGTCTCTAAGGTATGAACACTGAACACCAGGTAGGAAGTGATACCTGCATAAAAATGAGGTATAAATATTTGAGAAATGCTGTGATCCTCATTTCACAGATGAGGAAACATGCTCAAGAAGATTAAGGGCTCTCTCAGATCTGGAGCATGGATGGTGGTTCACCTGGGACCTGAAATTCATCCTTCTACCTCCCAGTTCCTGTTGTTCTGCAAGAGCCAAAGGTGGCGCACGCCTTTAATTCCAGCACTTGAGAGGCAGAGGCCGATTGGATCTTTGAGTTCAAGGCTGGCCTGGTCTACAGAGTGAGTTCCAAGATAGTCAAAGCTACAGAGAGAAAACTGGTCTGGAACAAACAAACAAACAAACAAACAAACAACAAAAGAGCTAAAACACCTTTTTTTTTTTTGGACCCTGTCCAAAGACCCAGTTATTTGCCCCTATCTACAGTTCTATGCCAGTTCTTCCACATGCTCACCAATTCCCTTGACTTCAGTGAGATTTTGCAGTGAGTTCTAAAATGTGGAAGATAATAAACACAGGTCTATCATCAGTACTTCTTTTTAAAACATGTTTTATTTATGAGTGTATGTATGTGTCTGCATTTGGTTATATGCACATGAATGCAGATGCCTGTGGAGGCTGAGAGAGGCTACAGGACCCCCTGGAGCTGCAGTGTCAAGAGGTCATAAGCCAACTGACATGGGTGCTCAGAACTGAACTCAGGACATTTGCAAGAACAGTGCATGCTTCCTTTGTTTGTTTTGTCTGTTTGTGAGACAGGGTCTCTCTATAAAGCCCTGACTCTCCTGGAATTCACACTCATATTTGAGCACTACATGGTTTTAACCACTGTGCAATCTTTCCAGACCCTGATCTTTATTCTTAACTGTCAGCTTGATTGGATTTGAGGTGCCTGGGACATTAGTGAAGCACACCACTAGGTATGTCTGTGGTGAAGTTTCTAGAGACAAGTAGACCTAGTGAATGGATTAATCCTGCATGGATTCATAATTCACTGGCACTGTTGTGACGTGATGAGAAGAAGGGAAGTAGAGCCTAGTTGGAGGTGTAGGTCCCTGCTGGCATGCCCTTGGGGATATAACCTTGCTCAGGCCCCCTTCTGTATTTTCCCTCTTCCACTAACTGGCTGCCATGCTGTGAGTGGTTCTGCTGACATGCTTTCCCTACCATGATGGACTGAAACTATCAAACAACATAAACAACTCCTTTTACATTGTTCTCAGTACTCCAGTGACAGATATGTTAAAAATATGGAATTAACGAAAATCAGTAGCCAGAGTGGTGGCTGTGACTAAACCTACTCATGTGCTTCTTGAGCCTCTGGAGCTGGTGTGAAGGGGAAACTTGTAAATGTTAGGAGATGTGTGCTAGAGAAGTCCTGAAATGCTGTACTCATGTAAGTGGTTGGTAGCTCAGACGATACAGGCACCTACAGGAAAGGCAGAGGGGATCAAGGTTCCTGCAGACCGCTCCATTAGGAATAGACTAGAGGCCACTTCGGGTTACATGCTGACAAAGATTTTAGTTACATTTAATCTGTGTCTGGAGGCTTTTTAAGGCTGAATTTCAAAGTAAAGCCACTGGGAAAGTAGCTCAGCCTAGCATGCAGGAACCCTGGGCTTCAGTCTCTAGCACGGTATAAAATGAGAGTGTGGTTAGGTGTATGACTACAACGTCAGCACTCAGAAAGTGGAGACGGGGGCAGGGGAGGTCATTAGTAAGATCATCCTTGGCTATAGACTGCATTTGAGGCTCCCAAAAGACAGAAGAGGGCATCTGATCACTAGGGTTGGAGTTACAGGCAGTTGGGAACTACCAGACATGTTTGGTGCATAACTGAAATATCTCTTCAACCCGACAACACAAAGATTTTTTAAAATTGTAGTTTGAAGCTGACAGGATGGCTCATTGGGTAAAGGTGCTTGCTGTCAAGCCTGCTAACTGAGGATTGAGTAACCTTCAGGACAACATAAAGGAAGGAGAGACTATATTCCCACATGTCATCCTCTGATCACACACACACACACACACACACACACACACACACACACACACACTGAGATGTTCACGCCCATACCCATGAGCATGCACACTCAAACTAAACAAATAGTTTGAAGACACTTTAGATTTCTTTTTATTTGTTGTTTGTTTGTTTATGTATTTGTTTTATCTGTGAGTGCTCTACTGCATGTACACCTGTCTGTCAGAAGAGGGCATCAAATCACTTTATAGATGGTCTTGAACCACCATGTGAGTGCTGGGAATTGAACTCATGACCTCTGATAGAACAACTGGTGCTCTTAACCATTGAGCAATAGATAAATATTTTAAAAACTATCAGTTTGAAAAAAAAAAGATGAAGTTATAGACAAGAAGGGCATGCTTGTGAGAGAAATTTGGACCTTAAAAAAAGAAACCAATGAATTTGCATTGAAACAATGAAAAAGATACCTTGAGGGCATCTCAAGTATTGCCCCATTAGAGCCCACCTTCAGCAGGCTCCTGGTTATCAAAGCGAAAAGATCAGAGCAGAGAGATCCGCTGGACCCTGCCTGCTTTTCTCAAGGTTTAGCCATTCAGGGATTCAGAGGCAACTCTAGTCAAGGTACAAAGGAAGACTGGCAGACTACTGTATCATCCACAGTGCTTGTTTTGCAAACATGCAAAACTCATGAGTTATGAGGTTATAGAGGCTTTTACCTCTATTTCAGAGGAAAGCCTGGAGATCAGGCAGTGAGTGACAGAATCAAGATCTTAGAGGCAGTCCCCAAGAGAAGCTGTAAAGCTGTGGATGTGAAGCCTTAGCTAAAATGGAGACTTGGAGATGCTGAGGATGTCAGGAGATGAATAGATCCTGTCTCAAAGGAAGGGCACATGTACTGTAAGTGGCAAGACAGAATGCATGGTTGGAATGAGAAGCATATGTGGTCCAGAGCCAGGTATGGAGCTACCAGATTCAACATTTGTTTTTCAAGTTTTGTTCTTTCTTTAATCAAAGCATTCCTTTCTGTGTCCCCATTCTTCTTGGTTTGGATGGGAACATTTATGCTGCCTTATTGTATATCAGGCTATAAAAATTTTTTATCTTTTGTACAGAGGCTTAACGCCAATGCTGCCTTGAGTGGAAGAGGAGACTTTGGACTTCATTTAGTTGGTTTTGTTTTGTTCCTTTTTCTATTTTATTTATCTTATGTGTTTGTATGAGCATGGACATTCAGGGGCCATGATGTGTGTGGAAGTCAGAGGACAGCTCTTGCTTCTACCACATGGGTTCTGGGGGTCAAACTCCAGTTGTCAGGCTTGGGAGCAAGTCCCTTTCTTTGCAGCCCTGACTTGTGTTTTTGACTAATGTCAAGCTGTAAAGATTCTGGGGATTCTTGGAGATAAGCTGAATACAGTTTGCATTATGAGATGGGTATATGGCTTTGGGGAAGACTACGGTGGAATGCTGTGAAGAGCTCCATTTGAAAGTCAGGCTCACAAAAGGACCAGTGAGGGTTGGTCTTACTGTCAACCTGAGTATCTTGAAGAGTACCCAGAAAGTTAGGGGAACTACTGTGATTTATACTTCTATGCTCCACTCTGCAGCCATAAATCAAAATAAGGTTGTGCTCCCTCCTTAAAGTGTTTTTGTGGGGTACTTTGGTCATGGAATGCAGAAGTAACCAATAAGCTGCCCCCTGACATTTCACCAGGAACTAAATGAAACCGAGAGAGCCATTCACACTCAGTGAACAAAGGTGCTCTTAGCGAACACTGCCTCGAGGAGCACTGGCCTTCTGGGTTTCTTTCCTCCCTTTGTCTCTCATTCCTGCCTTCCTTTCTTTCCTCTCTTCTTTTCCTGCCCTGGTGTAAACATAAAATGCATGCTTGACACTCAGGAATTCAGCCACTCCAACTATCTTTGATGGCTGTCACTTGGAAGGTTAAATAGACCTTTCAGGACAATAGTGAAGACAGGAGGCCCCTCAGATCTGAGTCCTGAGGTAGAAAAGGCCATACCTCATCTCAAAAGTATCAATCAATAAACATTTTTAAAAGGCATGGAAAAAGTAAAAAAGACAGACAGACAAAGTGGGTGAGGTTATCAAGGACCATTTTTGTGGGCAATGATGTTTGGAAAGCCAGGTCTGAACTACTGGAACATTCATGTTGCAGCTAAATATTTGCTTCTACATTATCAGCAAGTAAAGCAGTTTAACCTGTTGACTCTCCTGTTCCCTACCCTCCAGCTCATAGCTTTGTTTTTCTTTACTTTTTGTGTGTGTGTAATGCATGTGAGTGTTGCATATGCATACAGAACCAGAGCAGGGCATTGGATGCCTTCCTCTGTCACTCTCCAGATTATGGCCTTGATATGATCTCCAACTGAACCAAAAGAACACTTTGTCAATTAGGCTAGCTGGCCTAGGCCTCATTGAGATCTGCCTATCTCCACTCCCCTAGGGTTACGGGGATACGTGGTCGCGCTTGGTGCTGAGGATTCAAGCTCAAGCCCTCATGTGTGCAGAGCAAGTACCCTCACCCACTGTTGGCCTCCCTCTCCACCTTGAGGCCATCACAGGAAGTCTTAACACCATTTCCAGTACTAACCATCACAGACCTAGTAGGACCTAAATTCATCCTTCTATACACAGTCACCCACCTCTTTCTCCGTCTTCCCAAGCATGTTATCCTATTTGCTTTGTTTCATAGTTTATTTCATGGGCAAACAGCCAGCCCTGAGGAAACTTGCCAATTGCCTGTCTCACACTGCTATCAGGCAAGCTGCCTGTGGCCAGGGGACCACAACTCTATACTCACCCATCTCCCTTAAGCTTTTGATTTTGGACTATGTCCAGCTT
>NW_022196912.1:39170031-39206992 GCF_008632895.1 Mastomys coucha
AATCCGCCTGCCTCTGCCTCCCAAGTGCTGGGATTAAAGGCGTGCGCCACCACCGCCCAGCTATGTCCAGCTTTTGATACAGTTCATAAACAAGTTACACAGAATTTCTCTGACCCAATCTATTTCTGCCCTCCAAAGCATCTCTTCTCCTCTCTCCTCTCCCCTCATCTTCTCATGTATATCACACCTCTTCTCCATCTTCAGTAGAGGACTTTGATTACCAACTCTAAGTCACAGTAGACCCTGTCACTATAATCATAAGTTGAGTTGTTAGAGTACAATAATAACACTCTTACCCAAAGTTATAGAAATAAATATTTGTGACTTTGAATTAGGAAATAGTTTCAATATGACCCTAGCATTCATAAACAACAGAATAAAGATAAAAAGGACTTCATTCAGAAATGTTTGTTGGAGGATGAGGAGAAGGCTTGATGGCTGCATAAGCATGAAAACCCAAGTTCAAATCTCCAGTGCCCATGTAGAAAGCTAGGAGTGGCTGAACATCTGTAACCCTAGTTCTGGGGGTGCACAGGAAAATCATCTGGCATTTGCTAATTTAGCTCAAGGTTCAGTGAGAGACCCTGCCTCAAGGAAATAAGGTAGCGTAATGAGAACCACATGGCCACTGATCTCGCATCACTGATATCAGTCTTGCCTAGTTAGGTCATTACCATGCCTGGCACAAAGCCAGTAAACAGTATACATTTGCTTAATGATTAAATTCTTGTGCTGTTTTGCTAAACAGTGTAATATTGAATGATTTAATAACTATATAAATTAATCAATTAATAAGTCTATATTACTCACCACTCTAATGATATATCTTTAATTTACCATGGTTGACTGTATTGGCTGGCTTTATGTCAACTTGACACAAGCTAGAGTCATCTGAAAGGAGGGAACCTCAATTGAGAAAAATGCGTCTATAAGATCCAGCTGTAGGGCATTTTCTTAATTAGTGATTGATGCGGGGAGGGCTCAGCCCATGGTGGGTGTTGTCATCTCTAGTCTGGTAGTCTGGTGGTCTGGGTTCTAGAAGAGAACAGGCTAAACAAGCCAGTAAGCAGTACTCCTCCATGGCCTCTGCATCAGCTCCTGCCTTTATGTTCCTGCCCTGCTTGATGGACTATGTTATGGATGTATAAGCTAAGTGTGGTGGTTTGAATTGGTTTAGCCCCATGAATTCATGTAAAAATGCTTGGCCATAGGGAGTGGCACTGTTAGGAGGTGTGGTCTTATTGAAGTGGGTGTGGCCTTGTTGAAGGAAGTGTGTCACTGTGGAGGTGGGCTTCGCCTAGTGTGGAAGACAGCCTCCTCCTGGCTGCCCTCAGATCAAGATATAGAACTCAGTTCCTTCTCCAGCACCACGTCTGCCCATAGGCTGCCATGCTTCCTGCCATGCTGACAATAGACTAAGCCTCTGAAACTATAAGCCAGCAAATGTTTTTCTTTATAAGAGTTGCTTTGGCCATGGTGCCTCGTCAAAGCAATAGAAACCTCAAGACGCCAAAGAAAGCCCTTTCCTCCCCAACTTGCTTTTGGTAATGGTGTTTCACTGCAGTAACAGGAGCCCTAACTAAGACACTAATAAACATTGCTGGAACAAAGGTTCTGGGAACACACTGATACTAATAACTGCAGAGGTCAGGAATATTATATTCTCCAAATAGATGGCCAACATTTCTAGAGAGCAGATAGTCAGTCAGCATGAAGGTGCTGATACTTCAGCTAAACCTGGCCACTGGGGCCCTCCTGTTCTCTTTCTAGTTTCCTCCCTGCAGCCAGCCCTAATGGCCACACAGCTCCTTCCAATCCTGTTTCTGAATTGTCCCTGTGCCCTGGGGTTGTCACAGCATCTCACATGGAGCAGGCTCTCCAGAAAGGTGCACACTGTGGGTTTTTCCACCTGGCTTAATGGAAGGAGACATCTACTTGGCCAAAGCCCAATGGGAGGAAATCTATGGACAGAGGCCAAGAACCATAGGAGGGGAGGAGGTGGCAGGTCCTGTCATCCTTGTCCTTCTATTCCACTGAGGGGGAGGCCACACCACCTCACCGCAGCACCTTGGGAGGACAACTCAGGCAGTTCCTTAGGGTGCTGGATAAGATTCTTCTGTCTCTGTCTCTCTGTTCATATGTGGCATACATTTGTTTGGAAATCAGAGGACAATGTCAAGTGTCCTCCTGGATTGCTCCTGATTACCCCTGAAATCTGGAGCTGGCCAAAGCAGCTATATTGACTGGCTATGGTGCCCAGAATCCTCCCATTTGCCTTCCCAGTGCCGGGATTACAGGCACGTGTAATCAGCTTTTTACAATGCAGAACAAGCACTTATAGACAGAACCATTTCTCCAACTCTCTCACTATTTCCTTAAAGACATTTCCTAGATCACCTTTAGAATTGCTGGACTCACTGTGAGCATTTATCTAAGGTGAGAGCCTCTCTTCTCAGTTAATTCACTTAGAGTGGCAACCTGGTGCACGGGTGCTGTGGACTGCAGCTTCTCTCTTTTCAGGGTATCCTTTCAGAAAATGAAAACTGATAACTGAACTTTAGATACAGTTAGATATAACTGTAATCCCAGCATTCAGAAGGCTGAGGAAGGGGGGTGCATAGAGTTCAAGGCCAGCCAAAGCTACACAGGAAAACCTTGTCTCAAAAACAAATAAACAAAAACCCCACAAAACAAAAAGCAAATCCCTAAAATTTTTATGAGAGCTGGGGATATAGCTCTGTGGCAGAATGCTCTTACCTAGCACACATTGAAGTTCTTGTTTTGATTGACTGAGAGAGAGAGAGAGAGAGAGAGAGAGAGCGAGAGGAGAGGAACTGTCTTTTATTCTTTGCAGTGGGTGTGGGCAGGTGGCTGTTCAAAGCACACCAACATACAAAATAGACTACTGGATGTCAGTGAAACAGGAAAGCTCTGCTGTAGGAATAAAAAGTGTTTAGGATCAGGCTGGTTCTGACCCTAAGCCTTTAGCTCCAAAGGCATGGAATATGTTTGGGGATGTTCCCTAGACTTGTCCAGTCCCTTGGTTTCCAGTCATCCCCACCTTTGTCCCATTCATTCTTCCCAGGGTGCTATCCCAAGACCAGGGCTCTAAGGACCAACTTCCAAGGCAGGTAGACTCCACTCTATCTCCCACCTGCCTCTGCTTCCTGGTGAGGCATTGCCTAAGCTCCGTGGGGACACACATCCTGGCCCCATCTCACCTCATAACCAGACCACCATGATTCCTTCCAGGACCACACAGAAGGCCCTGCTTGGCAAGAATCCTGCCATCTCCTTATTCGCTTTGTTCCTGCTAGGAAGGGATGAGAGAAAGCCAGTGTGTCTCTACAAAGACAAGTGCACAGGGAACTTACACAGACTAGATCCAAGGCTGCCTGGTTCACTATGGGCTGATGTTAATAAAAAATACATGTTTTCTGGATGAAGAAATGGTTAATGAATGAAGGAAATCTTTCATCCAGTCACTTACTCTTTCTGTAGACTCAGGTATCTGGCATTAATCAATTATTTCTCTCCAGCCCAAGAAAGGGAGGCTGTGTGCTCACACAAAAAACACCTGGCCCCTCTACATTTGAGCTGCGTTCTCCAAGACCTTTTCCTCCTGTCCTGTAGGCTGCCCACTCCTTGTAGCCACACCCTGTGCCTCATCAGCAGCTGAAACTGCTCCACCTCTGAAATCTTGAATTCCAGTATCCCACTCTCTCACCACAACCTGCTGCTCCTCCCACTCTGCTTGTCTGACTGCACCTCCTCTTATCCTTCATACACAGTCTGCATTCTGTCACCTCCTGCTTGTCTCTTCCAGCTGGCTGTGGCTGTGGCTGGCTGAACCACCCTCAGTATGTGGATTCCATGCATCCACCTCCTCTGCTAGTCACCCTGCCTTGGTTTAGTAAGGGCCTCTTATTTAGAGCTCTGGCCCCGCTATTGGCACATGACCTTTCCCTGGCTGTCCCTTTCCTTTGGCTACTTGGCCATTCATGCATTCAGCAAATACATGCTGCACACTTGCTTTGGATCAGTACTGAGACTGTGGGAACACAGTTATTGGCAACACAGGCCCTGATCTGGGCAATGACCTCTTAATGGGAGAGGCAGTAAACACATGCATAATCACGATCAAGGGGCAGAATTAAGGGATGTAGTCAGTGGTTATCATATACATAAGAAAAGGGTTGAAAAGAACTTTAAAAAGGAGAAAGAGCTGACAATTTCAGAGATTTAGTCTATAATTGTGCAGAAGGCATGGCAGCATGCCTGGGAGGTAGTGGGAGTCTGTGGTGGAGGTCTTCTTTTTACAATTATTTTTATTTTATTTTTTAATGTGTCTGAGTGCTCTGCCTGCACTGATATCAGTAAAGCACATGCATGCAGTGTCTGAGGAGATCAGAAGAGGGTGTTGTATCCCCTGGAACTGGAGTCACAAATGTGGGCCATTATATGGATGCTGGCAAACAAATGTGGTCCTCTGCAAGGGCTACAAGTGCTCTTAACCACCCAGCCATCTCTCCAACCCCGAGGTTTCTTTCTTGTTGTGAGGACCAGGAAGCCTAATGAGCTGACTAGAACCAGGCACAGGTCCAATCAGAGCAAGGACAACTTTCAAAGCCCAGGCTGCAGTGACCCACACCTGCCAGTCAGTTCACACACCCTAAAGGTTGCAAAACTAATGGCACAAGCTACGGACTAATGTCAAACCACATGCCTATCCGGGAGGATATTTCGGATTTGAACATAACAATTTCTAGAACTCCAGACCTTCTTGCCCCCATTTACTAAATACTGGTATGATTACAGGCATGAGTCATGAGGCCCCAGGTTTGATCTCATCATGACAACAACAGAACAGTGGCCTCCTACAACTGGAGGTTTTTGGTTGTTTCTTTATTCATTTGGGTTTTTGATTTTTCAAGATAGGATTTCTCAGTGTAGCCCTGCCTGTCCTGGAACTTGCTCTGTAGAACATGCTTGCCTCGAACTAAGAGATCTGCCTGCCTCCTGAGTGCTAGGATTAAAGACTTGTACCACCATCGCCTGGCTGGGGTTATTTTTTTTTTAAACTGGCTTATGTTTTTATGAGCATGAGCCTTCTGCCTACATGCACATATGCATATTGCATGCCTGGTGCCCAAGGAGGTTAAAAGAAGGGGCTAGAAACCCTGGACTGGAGTTAAGGACAATTAGAAGCCTCCACGTGAGTGCTGAGGATCTAAACCTGGGTCCTTTACTAGAGCAGCAAGTATTCTTAACCACTAAGCCATCTCTCCTCTCCAGACCTGTTTTGTTTGAGACATGGTCTAAGGTAGACCAGGCTGGCCTTTAAAGTGTTACACAGCAGATGATCTTGAATTCCTAATCCTCTTGCCTCAGTTGATATTATAGACACCAGCTATCATGTCAGGCCAAAGCCCTGTACTTGATCCCTAGCAGTGCAACAAACATCAGAACAGTGGTTTCCTGGAATTAAAAATATTTAATTTAATGTTATTACTATTGTGTATATGTGATGTGTTCATGTTTTATGTGTGTGAAGTAGGGCATACATGCCACTATCATGTGGAAGTTAGAGGGCAAATCTGTGGAAGTCAGTTCTCTTTCTACTTTTGTGTGGGTTCTACGGATTAAATCCAGGTGGTCGATGCTGGCAGCAATACCTTTATCCATTGAACCCTCTCATTGGCCCAGAAATTTTTTATTTTAAACAACCAGATATTTATGTACACTGTTTGGTGCCTACTTTCCTGATGACTACTCATGTAGCCGACATCCACATGTTTTTATAGGTCATAAAAATACTATCATATATTTTATTAGATTGCTTTATCTTTATTGAGTACCAGGAGTTCTGTTTGGTTTTGATTAGAAGTTATATTTGTTTCCTTTACAGTCTTGGAGATTGAGCCCAAGATCTTATATATAGTAGGTAAGTATTCTACCAACAATTATAGCCATTTTAATCTTATATTTTACAGTATTGAGACAGTATCTCCTTAGGTTACCTAGGTTGGCCTTGAACTTATGACTGGTGTGTGTGTGTGTGTGTGTGTGTGTGTGTGTGTGTGTGTGTGTGTGTATCAGTTTGGCCTAAAACGTGCAATTCTCCTGCTCCAGCTTCCTGAATTGTTTGGGTTATGGGAGGGGAGAGTCTATGTGGTCAAGGCTGGCTTTTGTTTTTTAATTAAAAATTTTAAAAATTTATTTCCCCCACAGACCCACCTACACACACACCTTGAGACAGGGTTTCTCTGTATAGCCCTGGCTGTTCTAGAACTCACTCTGTAGACCAGGCTGGCCTCAAACTCAGAAATTTGTCTAGCTCTGACTCCTGAGTACTGGATTAAAGGTATGTACTACCATAGCCAGCTAATTTTATCTTTAATTTTTGTATGCTGTGTGTCTGTGTAGAAGAAAAGTGTGCTTAGGTTTCCCTTAGAGGCCAGGAGAGGACATCAGATCCCCTGGAGCTGGGGTTCCAGTCGTGAGCTGCCATATGCAGTTGCTGGGAACAGAAGAGCAGTAGAACTGTTTCTGCAGTCTTCCCAGGTGACCTAAACTAGCTACGGACTCAGAATCTTTAGCCTCCCTGGGGCTGGGATTACATGGGTACACCACCATGCCTGGCTAAGGGCTCTTCATGGGTCCCAAACACTAGTCTGTTAGATGTATTTTGTAAATATTTTCCCTAGTCTCAACACACTTTTCCCAATTTATTTTCATTTATTTACATATGTCTCAGTGTGAATGCATGTATATGTGTTTGTGCAGGCGGGCAGGTCTGTGAGCACATGGATATCAGGAGAAGGCGCTGGATCCCTTGGGATCAGAGTTATAGGTCTCTACAGGACACAAGGTTTGTTTTACAGGTGCGAGATAGAAACTCTGGTCCTCAGGAGTGTGCTGTTGGTGCTCTTAACTGCTGCCCCATCTCTTGGGCCCCAGTCTTGATATATCTTATTCATTTTTTTAAACAAATCTTCTAATGACCACTGGCTATCATCTCTTGTTACAGCAATAGTGATGGGGAAGTGCTAAGCCATGTGTAGTAGGCCCTTGTTATCATCTCTGCCTGACGAAAACATCCACAAAAGCTGTGTTCTTGAACTTTTGTATATTTTGTCTTTTGTCATAGCCTGTTCACTATGATTAGTCTGGTTAAGTTAAACATCCACAGTATTGTGGTCCAGTTACTCATATCTGACCACCAGAGTTAAATGGTAACCATGTACCAGTGTTGTGCACATTACACTGTTAAATTGCCAATCAATGTTTACATTTATTGACAGCTCACCCTGGGAGCAAAACTTGTCTCCACCAAAACTTGGTGTCCTGGGTCAGGCTGACCACCTGACTCTGTAAGGGGGTAGAAGATGAGAAAAACAAGCACCTAAGAGAATTTAAAACATCTTATCAGGCTGGAAAGAGGATTCAGCCATTAAGAGTACAAATTGTTGTTGCAGTGGACCTGGGATTGGATTCAAGCACCCACATTGGGCAGCTTACAACTGCCTATGACTCCAGTCCTGCAAGATCCAACACCTCTACTCTTCACTAATATTCACATGCACACACCTAAATACAGACACAACCATAACTAAAAAAATAAAATAAAATAGTTTAAGGAATTTGTATAGTTGAGAACAGCTACAAGGTAAAGTATCTCCAACAGAGGTTACTGTTGTTTAGCTCATCTACAGTGGGAAAAAGGGCCCAGAGCTCATCCATGGTGAGTTCAATGGGAAACTCCAGCTGACTCCCTTACCCTTCATAGTTGACTTCTGTTGGATGTTTATAAGTTCACAAACATGGTGGGGATCCCCGATAATGTAACACATTGTTCTCCCAACTGGGCCGCTCCAGTCATCTCGGTGTTTTTAACACCCAATTTGATGTCTTCTTGCTTGTCTGCTCTTTTGTCTGCTACTTGCTATTTGTTGTTTTATTTTTACTTACTTTATATTTAATAAGCTCACTCATTCAAAACCCAAAGTATGGCTATTAGAGGTCATCTCCTGGGCTGTGCAAAACAGGCAGTGACCCTCTGTGCTCAGGCTCTGCAAGTTTTGAGGGAATGAATTCAAATATAGTCACAGTATCAGGCATCAATTTCATCATAAAGACAGGGATCAGGACTGGGAAGAGCAGTCTTGTGGCTAGATTGTAGTTCCCAGATGAAATTAGTTAGCTTACACTTGTTCTCAGTGAATATCTGACACTTTTTAGCCAAAGGGCTCTTTTAAATACATATTAAAGCATTTTAAGATAAAGAAAGGGAGAGACAGATCTGTGGGGTCAGAGGATACTTTGTTGGGCTCAGTTTATCCCTCCCAGCTGGGGATCAAACTCAAGGTCGTTAGCTTAGTAGCAAGCACCTCTACCCTATGAGCTACTTCTCTGGCCCTCTGTCAAAGGGTTCTACAAATCAACAGCTCAAGCCTGGTGTGGTGGCACATGCTTTTAATCGCAGTATTCAAGAATTTGAGGCAGATGGATGTCTGAGTCCAAGGCCAGCCTGGTCTGAGTGGCAGACATTCTGAAATCAGTGATTTGCAGCCCTTAACTTTCACAACAGCCAGCTGCAGTAGGCACAGTTTCAAGCCTTATTTTCTCAAAGGAGGAACCAGAGGCAGGGGGCTAACTCTCACTACGCAGCAGCACATGTTAGAGCCAGCAGTGAAGCCCAAGCAGTCTAGCTCAGAAGTGTGTGTTCCACAGCCCCTCATCAAAGTTCACTGCTCCCCCCGCCCCCACGGGATGACTGGGTGCCTTGTTAGACAAGATGCTGCAAGCACTGGAGCAGCCACTCTCTGAATCCAGCTACTTCCTCAGCAGCTGTCTGCTGTGCGAAGTAGGTCAGACCTTTGGGGATGAGTGTGCAGAGACTTTGCTCATGTTGAAGCAAAGCCTGTGTTCTCTTGTGTGCAGCTGCTCACTCTCAATGTGTTGTTCTTGTTGGAGAGACAAGTGGATGTGTTTGAAATAAAAACCATCTTTGTGGAATTGTGTGGTATCAACACAGGCTAAAGTGTATCGAACGCTGAAGGACTATGGGTCAGGATGACTTTTCCCCCTTCTTTTTATGTGTGTGTGTGTGTGCTGGGAATCACACCCACAGCCTTGAGCTTGCAGGCAAGTACTGTACCACTGAAATAAATTCTCAGAAAAGAGTGCTATGTTCTGTATGTGTCTCTTCCCTCAGATTTGTATGTTGAAATCCTACACCTCAAGGGGATTGATTGTATTAGAGGAAGGGGTCTGGGAGAGAGGGGGGTGTTGCTAGTCAGCTTTCTACAGTGGTGACTAAACATCTAAGAAAGCAACTTGAAAACAGGACAGGTTTACACTGTTCTTATTTTCAGAGGTGTGGGTCCCATGGCTGCAAGGCTCCATGGTGGCAGGAACATGTAGCCCAGAAGGGGAATGTGCCTCAAGCTGTCAGGAAGAATGAGATAGAAAAAAGGAGAAAGAGGAGGGAGAAAGAGGAAGAAGAAGGAGAGAGAGCTTCCATAGGCATGCCCCCAGTGACCTACTCCTCCAAGCTGGCTCCAACTTAAAATTAAGACAATTCTTTACATTATTTATTCTGTGTGGGGGTGGGTACACATGTGTCTGGAGGGATTCTGGGCAACATATAGAGGCTCTATTATTTAATATTTAATGACAAATACATAAAAGTAGACCCATCCTAGGATGAATAAAAACTTGTGGGTTCTTTAAAAAATGACAGGTTTTGGAGTTGGGAGAAATGGCTCAATGGTTAAGAGCATTTACTGCTCTTCCAGAGGACTCAAGCTTTGGTCCCCAGCACCCTTACAACCACCTGCAACTTCAGCTCCATGGGATCCAATGTCTTTGGATGTAGGTACCTGCACTCCTGTGCAAATACATACATACACACACAATTTAAAATAATAAAAACAAAATAAAATGAGTGTCATTAACCTCAAATGGACTGCCATCTTAAGGGAACTATAGTACCCATAGAAAAAAACTAAGTTTAGAAACAACAGCATCACAATTGGCTCAATACTATCAAATTTGTAGGCTATTTTAAATAATTGCACATTTTGCTCATAAAAACAGACCAGTCAGAGAGAGAGAAAAAAATCTGTTATTAGTGACATTTATACAGCACAGAAAAATGAGCAAAATATTTAACAGGTGAGTCTTGGTAAACAGGTAGATCTTGGGTATAAGGGTATGGGAGGTATTCTGAAGTCCAGAGCAGCCAACCTTCAAATACAGAATGACACCAAGTGCTCAAACATCTAGGGGCTACAAGAAACAACCTTTAACTACAATGTTAGAAATAGAACACATCAATAAACTGGCCAATATTCTTGCTTCACTTTTTAAAATGTTTATATATTTATTTATTTATCTGTCTATGGACAAGGACATGCCACTGAGGGCATATGGAGGCTGGAGAACAATTGGCAGAAGCCTGTCCTCTACTTCTGTCATGTGGGTTCCAAGGACTCAGGGCATCAGGCATGGTGTCAAGCACCTTTACCTACTGAGCCCTCTGCCTGGGATGGCCTTGAATTCACTATATAGGTACTATCTTCAACATCTCATCCTTTTGCCTTCTCTGAAGTGCTGAGACTAGATGCACACAGCACCATACCCAGCCTTTTTCACTCTTCCTTTTTTAATATTACAGAGATGACAAGGTTTAGATTTTCAATATGGGAACCAGAGGCAGAAATGGGATACTCTACAGATTTAGCCAAGGTGGCTACGAAGACAGCAATGAACTAATAAAAAGAGCATGGTGGGACACTGAATTAAGGAAGCTGGTTATAGATGTAGGAAGTCATGGTGCTGGCAAGCAATTGTGGTGATAAGTAGATCCACAACTAGGGTCTGGAGGCCAGAGAATTTTCTAGTTTTGAACGCGTAAAATGACCTTTGATTGAGTTGAGGTATTACATGCTAAGTTTTGGGATTCCAACCCTTATAAACTTATTTTGTTGAGACTGTAACTCAGGCTGGCCTTGGTAATTCTCCAGTCTCAGCCTTTCAGACACTAGAATTTTAGGTGGGGGTCACTATGCCTAGCTTGGGAATTGGCAATTCCCCAGTCTAATTTGGAAGAATACAAGCGTAAGAGGGTACTCTGTCTCAATCACCTAAGTCAAAAATTCTTGAGCACATCTATGGGTGATCCCACAGGAAAGATCAGTCGTCCCATAAAGGAGTTGAAGCAGCTGTTTGAACTTTAAGGGGCTGACAGGGACCTGCAACTGAAGCACGAGGTGGTCTAAGTGTTGTCTACATGGCACCATCTTAAGAACTGGGATCCCAGCGCATGTGCCAAAACTACTTTGATGGAGAAGCAGCACAGAGAAATCCTGTAGCAGCTCTGCTTTGCTCAGAAAGAAAAGGCTTCCACGAGAGTACAGGCAGCTTCCGAAAAGCCACCAGGAACTAGTGAGCCACGTCCCAGGGGCAAATGAAGATGAAAGCACTCGACCGTTGCAGAAGACTTGAGGGGCCCCTGACTATGAGCGCGTAAGTGCCTACCAAAGATTCAAGACTGGAGCCAGGGTTTGATAGTGATTTCACATGACTTTGGAGAAAGCATTACTTAACCATTCTCTTTTTCCCAGATTTGTCTTTTCATAATGTATTTGGAAGAAGATACAGAGAAAGACTGGAGAGGGTCCTCTCTAGCAGACAGCCTCTGCTGTTATAAAATCATCCCAAGTCCTCAGATGTGGACAACATAGGCAGCCTGTACTCAAAGAGCAGTACAATTTACGAACTTAAAATGATGTGGTTATAACTGTCACATTCTAGTCTCAAACGATATCGGGTTCAAACTCACTTCCCCATCTCATGCTTTCTCGTACGATTTCTCTTTTCATTTTCGCTTTTTCCAACCCCAGAGCCACTGCATGTCTCTCCGGACCCGCTCAGCTTGTCTCTACTGCCTCCGCCCTAGGGCGTCCAAGTGAGCGAGCGCGCACTTCCGGGGCCAGGAAGTGCGTCATCGACTCGCGCCAATTCATGCACGTTGTGCCGGTTCGCCTGGGATTTGGATCCTGGAGTATTCGGGTGGGAGGGCGTTCTGTGACTGTGTGCTGGGTTCCCGCTGCTCCGCGCTGCCATGCAGGTCTCCAGCCTCAACGAAGTGAAGATTTACAGCCTCAGTTGTGGCAAGTCTCTTCCCGAGGTAAGTCCTCATCCCCCACGCCGCCGCCTCTCCTTTCATCGCCCTAGTGACATATATCTCCAGCTTACCATTGGCTGACTGTGGTGGCTGGTTTTACGTCTACTTGACAGAAGGTAGAGTTGACTGAAAAGAGGGAACTTCGGTTGAGAAAATGCCTCCTTAAGATCTAACTGTAGGACTCTTTCTTAATTAATGATTGCTGGGGAAGGGTTCAGCCCATGGTGGGTAGTGCGATTCCTGGGCTGATGGCCCCGGGTTCCATAGTACTGCTCCATGGCCTTTGCATAAGCAACTACTTCCAGGTTCTTGCTCTGAGTTTCTGTCTTGAGTTCCCTCAGTGATGGACCATAATGTAGAGAAGTGTGGCTGAAATAAATTCTTTCCTCCCCAAGATGCGTTTGGTCACAGCATAGAAACGCTAAAACAATACCTTTGTTTTGCCTGTGTTAGGTTCATGTGTAAGAACATGCTGACTGTCTAGAAACTACTCTCACATCCTTTAATTGAGACATTTTTGCCTGAAATACAGTCCGAGCAATACAGTCACAGTCTGTAGGCAGCTCACTTTCTGCAGAGAGGAGGAAAACTGTGGCTCAACCCTAGTGTCTTTAAAGTATCACCCTGTTCCAAATGAGACTGCCTCAGTGTACACTTAGGGTCTGGAGAGGTGAGTCCAAATGTCTAGAGACTTCTCAGGGTTATTTTGGCATGACTAGTAAGAATAGTACATTGGCTTTTCCCTCTTAGAAATGATTTTTTCCCCACTTTTGGGAGGCATTTAACCTTAAATTTATTGACATTTTAAGCTGGACAATTCTTTGTTGCTGGTGCTGTTTTATATGTTTGCTAGCATCCCTGGTCCATACCTACAAGATACTAAGATTACACCTACCAAATTCTAATGACAGACTAAAACTTAAAGACTTGCCGTAAGCCTTCTGGGAAGCAAAATTGTCCCAGCAGAGACCCATCCACTCAGTGCTACAATAACTGACAAGTGCTTTTGTTGCTGGTCATTCAACTGTTGCCTGTAGAAGAAAACCAGCTTTCAGTGAATGTGCTGGTAAAAAAACCCACTTCTTATCCAGGGTTGTCTACTAGGCCAGTCATAGGTCTGTTCCTGTTCTTTGTAAGAAATACATTTGGTTGGCAAAGAGGCACATTTATAATCCCAGTGCTTGGGGCGCTGAGACAGGATAATTGTGAGCTTGTGTTCAGAACTACGTTGTGTGACTCTGTCTTAGCACAGGAATATGCACACACATTAGGGGTATTCACTGTATATAGAAATTAAAACCCATCATTTTGCAGAGTTTGCATTCTCTTAGCTTAGATGGATTAATTTTATTCTTTTTAAATACCTTGTAAAACAGATGTTTTAAAAATTGTTTAGTATATGTAAATCTTTATATGTAAATCTTTTTTTCTTTTAATCCAGAATATGAGGGCTGAGAGATGACTCAGTGGTTAAGAGCACTGACTGCTCTTCCTGAGGTCCTGAGTTCAATTCCTAGTAACCACATAGTAGTTCACAACCATCTGTAATGGAATCTGATGCCCTCTTCTGGTCTGAAGACAGCAACAATGTACTCACATATAAAAAATAAATTAGTCTTAAAAAAAAAAAAAAAAAAGCTGGGAAGATGACTCAGTGGTTAAGAGCACTTTCTGTTCTTCCAGAGATCCTGAGTTCAATTCCCAGCAACCACATGGTGGTTGCAACACTCTATTCTGGGATCTGATGCCCTCTTCTAGTATGGAGGCATATATGCAGACAGAGCACTTATATACCTTAAAAAAATAAATAAATTGGCCGGGCAGTGGTGGCACACGCCTTTAATCTCAATTAATCCCAGCACTTGGGAGGCAGAGACAGGTGGATTTCTGAGTTCGAGGACAGCCTGGTCTACAGAATGAGTTCCAGGACAGCCAGGGCTACACAGAGAAACCCTGTCTCGAAAAAACCAAAATAAATAAATAAATAAATATCCAGAATATATGTTACCATGAAGTTAAGGTTATAGAATAGTCCCACTTTTCATTTTATTATTTCCTGTAAGCTTACATTTTCTCAAATGAACATTATTTTGCAAGTAGAAGATAATTTAGGTGAGTTTTAAAGCGCAGTCTGTTTTCTTGTAGTGGCTTTCTGACAGGAAGAAGAGAGCACTGCAGAAGAAGGATGTCGGTGAGTATGCAGGGTGCTCCAGCTTGTCGGCTGACTATGGGACAGTGTCCTCAGCTCTCTGGCTCTCAAGCATGGAGTGTGGCAAATAAGCTTTTTGCCTTCTCTCTTTAACATTGTTGGCTACTGTCTTCCTGGAGGTGTGGTATCTCCCTTTCAAGTTAATGAGCTTGCTGGGCAGTGGTGCCTTTAATCCCAGCACTCAGGAGGCAGAGGCAGGTGGATTTCTAAGTTCAAGGCCAGCCTGGTCTACAGAGTGAGTTCTAGGACAGCCAGGGCCACACAGAGAAACCCTGTCTCGAAAAAACAAAAAAAGAAAAAAAAAAGGTTAGTGAGGTAGCTTCTCCCTCTTTTATGGATGGCAGCAAGGCTCCTGGGTTAGAGGCACAGACTTCAGTACTCATGACATGGCAAGATGGCAGCAATTTCAGCATGTTTATCCCAGTTGCCCCTTGAGTCCCTTGGGAGGCCTTCAGCTTGGCTTGGATGAGGCCTATACACTGTGGGTCTGCATTTCATGGAGGAGCCCAGAAGTGGGAAGCCCGCTGCTTTAGTAGCAGGCAGAAAACAGGCTTCTTCTTCTATGACCTCATAGTCAAAATTCTCAGTTGCCAATAACCCTGAGACATGGCTTGGTAAAAGTGGTCAGACTCTTGCAGGACTGCCACACTCATCAAGATGGCCCAAGGAGGGCTGTCTTTCAAAACAGTTCCGTAACTGCTTTGTTCCTAGTGTGTCAGAATTTTTATCTGTTAGTTGAATCTCTCTGTTTTGCAATAGACAGACAGTAAAAGTTTTCTTTGTAAACAGAAGAACTTTGTGTGTAAAATGTCTGGATGTAAACAATGAGATCCATTTGTAACCTAGCTTTGATGAGTTTATTCCTATTAAACATTTTCCAGTTCAGGTTGCCATGAAAGGAGGCTTACCTTCCTGTAGATTTCAGATTTTAGCCAAGTCATTAAAAACGGAGTGCTAGGAGGGTTTCGGCTGTGAGATTGAGATCTTTTGGCAAGCTTCTTGGAAAAAATGGGCTCTATATAGTACTAAAGTTGGGTAGAGAGTGAGATTTTTAACTCAGGAGGAAACAAATGCTGCTCGGAGCTTACAGACTGGGATTTTATGTGCTCCCCTTCCAGGGCGCTCATGTGTAACAAAATGGGTTCAGGTGGTTTATGGGAAGGAACTTTTCTGGATGTCTGAGGACTAATAGTTGTCTAGCAATTCAACTGGTTCAGTATTTAATTTTTTTTTGTTCTTTGTGGTGCCAGGGATTGAACCCAGAGCCTCACATATGCTAAGCACCGAGCCACACCCACAGGCCTTCCTCTAATCTTAATATTTGAGTTTGATACATAAGGCATAAATATGTCATAGATAAGCTGTGTTTGCAGTAGTGACCAGTCAGAATGCTCACCCTAGTAGAAAAAAAAATTTTTTCTTTTTGAGAGTAGGTGTAAGTGCTGTGGTCCACAGAGGCTGCGCTAGGTCTTCCTCTAACCTGGGCCCTCTTGGCCACAGAGAGGCAGAGCTAACAGGCAAACATCAACTCTACGCTAATTTCCTAGATAAACCTAAAAGATTTTGGAGGCTTATGCCTAGAAATGTTTAGGTGAAAACACTGTATTTTGTTGTAGCAGTGACTAATGATGAGTTAGTGTTCCTCCTTGATGGAGGTCTTTAAACTCAGATTATCATTGTGGACTTTTTCTTTTCAGTTAAAGATGTTCTTTCTTTTTAAAACATGAGAAAAAGAGTCAATTTTCCATTATCTTAGAGTACCTGAGGTACTTCAGAAGGAGGAGCGTTTTGTTTTGTCATGGTTTTGGAGGTTTTTGTCTGTGTACAACTAACTGGTTTGGTGCTTTGGGGCCTGTGGTGAGGCAGCATGTGGTGGTGGGAGCTACTGCTGGAAGGGGCTGTTCACTGTTTAGCATCTAAGACACTTAGGTCCCTGGGGGAATTCACATCCAGACTGTTAACTGGTAGGAGCTGAGAGGGAAGCTGGGTGGGCTGTTGGGATTGCTCTCAGGGCTGGGAGCCATTGGGCTGTCTACTGCTGCCTACGGTAGCTGTGCCTGTCCCTACCTGTCCCGCATGCTCTGTCCTCTCCTGATGCCCATGTTAAACTACTTTCCATTCCTCCCCCTTCTCTCTTTGCAGATGTTCGTAGGAGAATTGAACTTATTCAGGACTTTGAAATGCCTACTGTGTGTACTACTATCAAGGTATCAAAAGATGGACAGTATATTTTAGCAACTGGTAAGCATCTTTGTGGTTACGATGCATGTGTTCATAATAGGAAGTACTCTAGTAGGAAAAGTTCACCCCCTTTGTTTACCTCAGCATTTCATTATAAACCTTTTCAAACATACAGAAATACTCAGAAGAATTTAATGAGCACTCATTTATCTGTGACCTACATTCTACACTGAATAATTTACTGTGTTTATTTATCAATCCATATCTTTTTAAAACGAATTTTCAGAGTAGGTCACAGATAACAAACTTTTTAATTTTAATTTTAATTTTTGGCCTCATTATGTGTCCTAGATTGGCCTCACAATCTTCCTGCCTCTACTTCCAGGTGCTGAGATTAGGGGCATGTGCACCCAGACCAGATTTTGCTCCACTCTATTTTAATGGCTTCTTATATACCTAGCCAGTCCCTTTGTGTTGTATTGATGGCTGTCTTAGTACCAATACTGTCCATATCTCTAAGCCTGTGGGTTATTTTTCTTAAGATTTACTTTTACTTTTTGTATTGGAGTATAGCAGTAGCATGTAAGTGTAATGTATGTGTGCCTTATGCCCAGAAAGCCAAAAAACCTTTGGATCCTAGGAACTGGAATTGCACACAGTTGCAAGCCATGATGCTGGTACTGGGAACCAAACCCTGGTCCTTTGGAAGAGTAGTCAGTCTTTTTAACAGTGAGCCCTTTAGCCTCTATTTTTATTTTGAGAAACTGGGAAAGAGGGCTGAGAAGACCTGAGATGTTTGGACACAGTTATTGAGGGCTAGAAGGAACTTGGACCTTTAATTCAGGTCTTCTGGATCCAGAGATACTGAATGATGGGCCCAGTGCTCTAAGGGGTAGAGCAAGTGGAAGTGTTTTGGTTTTTTGAGTCAGGGTTTCTCTGTATACCCCTGGCTGTCCTGGAACTCACTCTGTACACCAGGCTGGCCTCGAACTCAGAAATCCTCCTGCCTCTGCCTCCCAAGTGCTGGAATTAAAGGCATGCGCCACCACCGCCCGGCTGGAAGTGTTTTGTTATTGTTTGATTTAAACAGGTTCACACTATGCAGCTCTGGCAGTTCTAGACCTGGCTGTGTAGACCAGACTGGCCTCAAACTCACAGAGATCCACTTGCCTCTGCCTCCAAAGTTCTGACATTAGAAATGCAACACCATGCCTAGCAAGAGAGGTTTAATGTTAAATTACACTTTATTTTATGAAATCATTCTCTTCTCCTGACAAGATTAATTGCTTTCTTACTTAGAATCCTTGGGTTTTATTTTTTTGTTGTTGTTTTTTCGAGGCAGGGTTTCTCTCTATGTACCCTGGCTGTCCTAGAACTCGCTCTATAGAGCAGGCTGGCCCCAAACTCATCAATTTGGGGCCAGAGGTTCCTGATGCTGCCTCTACAGTGCTGGGATTAAAGGCATGTGCCACCACCGCCAGTTAGGTTTTACTTTTACCTTGAAAAGACTTTTCATCAATAATGTAAACATTGATAGTCTCAGAACTGAAGTTTCGATTGTAATTACTTTTAATTTAAATATCTGTGTTCAGCTAGCGACTGTAATGGGACAGTGTGGTTGGGTGCTGGGTCCTCTTGTTCACCTCCACTCTGGCCCTTCCCTTGGAGCTCATAGAAGTAGGTTTAGGGATCCACTGCTGTCTGCTTTCGTCAGTAGAGCTAGTCCTTTCATCTCTGGCGTCTGCCACTGCCTCCATCTCTAGGACTTGAGGCTAAAACCAAGTTGGATAAAATTTGTCCCTGGAGATGTTTCAGTCAAGATGGGGAAATTGACTACCAACAGGAATCAGACCAGAGCCTGTGCAAGCTGTGATCTGTCACAGAGCTAAGCAGCCTGTTGGCTTCTTTTGGAAGCATTCAGTTTAGAGTCAGGCCAGATTCACATGCCTTCCTTTCCTTCTCTTCAATGCTGGGGCCCAAGCCCCATGGTTTGAGAGTGCCGTGCAATGCTCTAGCGACCAAGCAGTGTCTCAGCTGCACATCTTTCCTCAGTGACCTTGTTAGACTTTACTGATACATAGGGATGGAAATGGAAACAGACTCTGATTTTATCCAAATGTATGTTTTTGCCACATTTCTTTTTCCCAAGAGTCAAGATAATGCAAGTGAACTTTGTAGACAATGCAGAAATAAAAGGAAAATCAAACTTGAATTCAAAGCAAAGGCCCTGCATATCTTGGTAATTTTTCCTAAGGCCCACCACACAGTATCATCCAGCAGTGGGCTCAAAGTGTGCATGCTTTTCTGCTCTGGGAGGGCTTGCTGTCCTGTTGCTTTGGGAAGCAGAACGTCTTCTCTAGCCTGAGCTCATGTGTCCTCTGCCTCAGCCTCCTAGTGCTGGGGTTATAGACATGCATTACCATGCTAGCTATAATTTTTTGGTTTTTAAGCTTTTCTTTTTTAAAATTAAATACTAGATTTTGATTCATGCTAGAAAACTATTTCCTTTTAGTTGGTTTTTTATAATCTTGTTTTGGTTTATAAAAAAAGATCTTTACTTTTCTTCACTGCAAACATTATAGAAGAATGTGGCATAAGATATGAGCATCCCCAGATAGTTGCTGTGTCTATACTTACTCTGCCCACCATCCCTATGCTGCTGCCTTTACCTTCACAGAATTGGGATCATATGCACTGTGCTGCAGCCTTTGAACTCACTTCCCTTATCATTTGGGGCCTCCTGAGGTGGTTCAGCAGGTAAAGGTGCTTGCTGAGAGAAGCCTGAGTTCGATCCCTAGACTCCACGTGGTGGAGAAAACCAACTGTTCAGTACACATTGGGAGCCTGTTATTGGTGTTACGGCTCTGCTCATCTTTGTGTGCTGTGTGTTTCCTGGTGGAGGTTACCACCGTTTACTTAAGCAGGGCCCTATCAGCCGAGCCTGTTGGCTTTTAATCTTTGGCTATGTGTGACACAAGTTGCAGCGAACATTCTTCCTGTAGCTGTTATGCTCATGGCTGGGTTTCTGTAGTTCACAAGTGGTGTAAGTTGAAATACAGTTTCAAGGTGAATTTCTGTCACATGCCTTACATGTGTTGGACATTATCAGGGAAGTTAGTGTATGAATAATTTTTTAACCCTTTTACTGACACAAATATTAAGCATCTTTTTTGTCTTGTCAAGTTGTTTGATTGTTTTTCTTTTACTGGATTACTGTGAATCTTCTAAGGTAATTTTATTTCATTCTCTATGACTCTGATTTGGGCATAATTATCTTGCCTAGGACAGAAAGGACACAAAGCAGTTGTATAGGGTATGGCTATGCAAATTGTAGCCTTTGGTTTTGCATCATGCTAATTTTTTTTTTATAGGAACATATAAGCCTCGGGTCCGGTGTTATGACACTTATCAGTTATCCCTGAAGTTTGAAAGGTGCTTGGATTCTGAAGGTAAGAGGTCAAATAGCTTTTCATAATTGTCCATTACACTGCTCTTTAAAATGGGAGTGAGTTGTGTGGTAGGTTTTGGTTGCTGTAGATTAATATGGTGCAGCACTTAATAGGCTGCAACCTGCACTGGCCATGCTCTGGGCTGTGCACAGTACTGCTCTTAGGTGGGCTCTTACCTCAGGTGGGCTGGTCTAGAGTAGACTTCCAGCCTCACAGAGGTTATGGCTATGGGATTGGAAGGTGGTGTCTCCTTTCTTACTGGGTCTCAGCTGACTCCATTTGTTATAAGGCTGCCAGCATTTTTTTAAAAAAATCTTATGTGTACGGGTGTTTTGCCTGCATATCTGTGCACCAGGCATGTGCCTGATACCACAGTAGGCCAGAATAGAGCATCTGATCCACTTAGACTGGAGTTACAGATGGTGAGCTGTATGTGGGTGCTGGGTCTCATACCTGGGTGTTCTGGAAGAACAACAAATGCTTTTAATCACTGAGTCCTATCTCCAGCCCTGAGAGACCTCTTCTTCTTTTTTTTTCTTTTTTTTTTTTTTTCTTTTTTTATTTATTATATTTAAGTACACTGTAGCTGTCTTCAGACACACCAGAAGAGAGTGTCAAATCTCATTACAGATGGTTGTGAGCCACCTTGTGGTTTCTGGGATTGAACTCAGGACCTTAGGAAGAACAGTCATTGCTCTTAACCACTAAGCCATCTCTCCAGCCCCGAGGCCTCTTCTTTTAAGAGATTCATATGATTAAAACAAATCTCCCTCTTTGTCATACTGTATAACATAATCTCAGGGAATAGTGCATCACCACACAGGCTCTACCCTTACTTTCACCAGGGGGACATGGCATCCTGTAAAGGTCACGGGGTCATTTCCAGAACTCTATCTAATATAGACAGCAGATTAATTCAAATGGCAAAGTTTAGCTATTATCAGTTAGCCTAGTGTTTTAAGAACAATAGGAAAGAAGTAAATGGGATACAGTGCTGTGCAGGATTACCAGCATATCCTCCTAGTCTCACCCTTGGTGCTAGAGAACATAGAAACTTTGTAGGCCATTAATAACAGCTCTTGCTCTGTTTTTATGTAGAGGTAAACTTTGTATAGGCAAAGAGTTACTGTTGGCTTTTTTCTTTCCTTTTTGTTTGAGACAGGATTTCTCTTTGTAGTCATAGCTGGTTCAGAACTCATTATCTAGACCAGACTGGCCTCAAACTCACAGAGGTCTTGTGCCTCCCAAGTGCTAGGAGTAAAGTCCTGCACCACCACAAGAACACCCAGCCTGGGGCCCCATTTTAAAGAAGCATTTTAAAGGCTGCTCTTTAGATAATATTTGAAAAATCTTAAAAACTACTAAGAACATCTAGCAAAACTGTGGCAAAATTTTTTAGGAATCATCCTAAATTTACTTCAATTTTGTAAAAAAAAAAATGTAGATGAAAGTAACGACTTTCCATTTAGCATTAGTGGGAATGTTGTATGGAGAGGTAGGACAAACACAGCATTTGTATATAACTATTCACCTGTTAAAACCAACTAGAGGGCTGGGGAGACGTGGTTAAGAGCACTATTGCTCTCCCAGTGGTCCTGAGTTCAATTCCCAGCAACCACATGGGGGCTCAAAACCATCTGTCTGATGCCCTCTTCTGGTGTATCTGAAGAGAGCAATGGTGAATACATTTTTTTTTTTAAATTAAAAAAAAAAATTAGAATCATCATATGAAGTTTGTTGTGGTTTTGTTAGAACACTGGTTGATAATTGCATTTTTTTCCTATTATTTTTCAGTTGTCACTTTTGAGATTTTATCAGATGACTATTCAAAGGTATGTTTTATAGCATTGGCTTGTACTTGCTGTGCTCAAGAATTGAGTTAGATGCCGGACAGTGATGGTGCAAGCCTTTAATCCCAGCACTTGGGAGGTAGAGGCAGGCGGATTTCTGAGTTCGAGGCCAGCCTGGTCTACAGAGTGAGTTCCAGGACAGCTGGGGCTACACAGAGAAACCCTGTCTTGAAAAACCAAAAAAAAAAAAAAAAAAGTTAGGAGACATTACTTTTTAAAAATATATTTACTTTTTATTTATATGCATGGGTGTGTCTATGACAATGAATGCTACGTGTGTGCAGTTGTCCTTGGAGGCCAGAAGGGCCATCAGATCCCAAAGTGATTGTGAGCTGCTGATCCAAACCCAGGTCCTCTGAAAGAGCAGCAAGTGCTCTTAACTGCTGAACTGTCTCTCTAGCTCTGGAACTTATTTTTCTAATAAATATTTTTATGATATCCCCAGTGTTAAAAAAAATCACTGTGTAATAATAGATAATATATCATTTTCTGTTGATTTTTGGCCAAGTACATGTATGATGTGCAGTTATCTTTTTTTAAAAAAAAACATTGGGAGCGAACTTTTGGTCAACCTAATGTCAGTGTGTCACTGCCTCACCTTTATTCTAAGGGATTGGTAGCAGTCACCCTTTGTTAGGTACCTTATGGTCTCACTCTTTGGTTCTGATTATTGATGTTAGCCTAGGTATGTTTGCCTTCATCTCCTTATTTATACAAGATAAGGAAGCCAACAGTTGGTTCAGTTCTTGTAACTCAGGGAGAGGTTGTAGTGGGCTGTGGTGCAGGTCTGAGCACAATTGAATAGACTTCCTTTCCTAATACCACGGCCCATCTTTGACTTTTCATGGTCATCTTCAGTAGGTTTCAATTTTTAAGAGAAGCCCTTTCTCAATTTAAAAAGGAAATGATGGGAAGTACGTGTGCCCTTAAGTAGTTACCAGTTAAAAGGATTTCAGCAAACAAACTTTTAATGTCACAAGCATCTTGAAAGAAAGTTGAACTTTGTAGCTTACGTGGCTTTCCCTTCTGGGTTCAGTTCCTCCAATTACGAGGCACAGATTGTCCCTTTAGCTGTCATAACTGTTTATCTAGGATTCTGGTGATTTTATAACTTACTTTTTTCTAGTATTGATAGATATGCATTTAAATGCTATGTTAGCTTTTCATACGCACCTCTGTCATATGCTAAATGTGTATGCGTGTACACACATCCTTATATTTGTACAGAGTGAGCAGGAGGAGAGATGAAAGTTTTTCTTGTTTGGGTAGTTTTAGTAATGACAAAAATTAAACAAACAAACCTTGATTTTTTTTTTTTCATTTTCAGATTGTCTTCTTACATAATGACAGATATATTGAATTTCACTCACAATCAGGCTTTTACTACAAAACCAGAATTCCCAAGTTCGGCCGAGACTTCTCTTACCACTATCCATCCTGTGACTTATACTTCGTAGGTGCAAGGTACTGATCAGATTATTTTTGTTTTCTCCTTTTCTTCTCCCACACAGGTAGCTGGCTTCTCAGATTACTTATAGACTTTATTTATTTAAGTGTCCTTAACAGAGAAAGTGATGTGTCATTATTGTGAAAGGGAATCAATCTTAGAAAAAGAGATTAACACCATACATATATATATTAACACTATATGTGTGTGTGTGTGTGTGTGTGTGTGTATATACATGCATACACATACATACATATGTACTTACATATAATAGTCTATGTATTAATACATAGTTTCTTTTTTCTTTTTTTTTTTTTTTCGAGACAGGGTTTCTCTGAGTTCCCTGGCTGTCCTGGAATTCACTCTGTAGACCAGGCTGGCCTGGAACTCAGAAATCCGCCTGCCTCTGCCTCCCAAGTGCTGGGATTAAAGGCGTGTGCCACCACTGCCCAGCTGATATGTAGTTTCTTGTAGGTGCTATTTTCAATAATGTTTTTTGTCTTGTTCAGTATCAATGATTAATTTCTCTGTGGACCATTTTGTCACTAATGGCATGTATAGTTGTAGAGTTGGGTTAAAACCTACTTAGGGGGCTGGGGATGTGGCTCAGTGGGTGAAGTTGTTTCTCTGCAAGCATGAGGACCTGAGTTAAGATCATCAGCATGGCAGTGCAGGGCAGTAACTCCACTGCCGGCCTGTGGAATGAGATAGATCCCTTAGAGCTGGAGTTGCAGATGGTTGTGAGCAGTCTGAGAGGTGCTGAGAACTGAACTCAGGTTCCTGTAAGAGTCTCAGATCTTAACCACCAAGATGTGGCAAATTCTGAACATAGTGTGTATATATTTAGAGTAAGTTTTTTTTTTTTTTTTTTTTTTTTGGTTTTTTGAGACAGGGTTTCTCTGTGTTGCCCTGGCTGTCCTGGAGCTCGTTCTATAGACCAGGCTGGCCTTGAACTCAGAAATCTGCCTGCCTCTGCCTCCCAAGTGCTGGGATTAAAGGTGTGTGCCACCACTGCCCGGTTTAGAGTAAGTTTTTATTAGCTTTTCAAAGAGAAGTGAGAGCTGTGCTTGAGCTTCTGAAATTTATACTTACTCACAGGAAAATGCTTGTAGTTCACCAGATTCTCTTTGTCCCTTGCAGCTCTGAAGTTTATAGATTAAACTTAGAACAAGGGCGGTATCTGAATCCTCTCCAGACGGACGCTGCGTGAGTACTCCAGTTCTACTTTACTGCTGCACATATTTTGCCCAGGAGATGGAGCCAGAGGCTCTTGCTATTAAGTGACCTAGTTGCATTAAACCAGCATCCCAGGCCATCATTTAAAAGAATATCATTACCTATGCGCTTAATCAGAACTGAAGGTGTTCAGTTTCTTTTCTTTTCCTAACACCACCACTGCCTTGCCCTATGGTTTCTTAAAAGTTTAAGTTCTTATATAAAAAGTCTTGAACTTTAATCCCAGTACAAAGGAGGCAGAATTGGGTGGATCTCTGAGTTCAAGACCAGCCTGGTCCACATAGCAAGTTTCAGGCCAGCCAGGGCTGTAGAGAGAGACCAGGCTAGCCAGGATTTTATACAGAGACCTTGTCTTAAAACTGCAACAACAAAACTTTTAACTGACTTTTAAAAACTCAGTTTATTATTTTTACTTTTATTACTAAGTTTTCATCCATGATTTGTTTTGTGTTACTTTTCTCTTGTGAATTCCTTTTTTAAGACAGGGTCTTTTACTGTGTAGCTCTGGCTGTCCTATATAACTCACTATGAAGACTAGCTTGGTTTTGAATGCCAAGAGATCTACCTGAGTCTCCCTCCCAAGTGCTGGGCTTAAAGGTATGCACTGTCACACTCAATTTGCAGAAATCTTTAAAATTTTATTCTTGATTAGTTTTTAGTTGCTTTTTTTGTTTTTCCCTTTTGCTGCATATTCTAAGCTACCTTTTCCTTTAAAAAAGCTTTTTGGTAATTTTATTGTTTTGCCTTTATTTTGCTTTCTGTTTCCTTTTGAGACAGTGTTTCCATGTACCCTGTGTGGCCTGGTGTTTAATATAGACCAGCTGGCCTCCAGCTTGCTTCAGGCCTCCTGTCTCTTGTCTCTATAGTGCTGAGATGACATATATTGTCACCATGCTCAGCTACACTTCTACTCAAAAAGAGACTCCTCAGGAGTGACCCTATCATCTACCTCCTCATAGTGATGAGTAGCAGATGCGCAGAAGAGTGGATGCACTCCCCCATGCCGAGTGTCATGCAGCCCTCCACCTTTATCAGCTAACAGCAACAGCAGGTTCTGGCAGGGCCCGCACTGTCTCCATTCTCAGAGGGCAGCTGCCCTGGGATAGGTGGCTTGCCCAGGGCCCCGCCACTAGGCTGGTGTGGAAGCTGGACTGCTGCCCATCTGTACATGCAGAGCTTACTAACTTTGCCTTGTGTCCCCAAGAGGATTCTGAAAGGAGAACATGGAGTGGTAAAAATCCCAAGCTCCAAAGATGGTTTTGTTCTTCCCTAGTTTAAAATACTTTATGTTTAAAAACTTGTAACTTCCACCCAGTTCTGCCTCCTGAGTGCTGAGATTAAATTACGTCTTTCTGTATAAGAACTTAAACTTTTAAGAAATACATTATTACGTAATGAAAAATTACCTGCTCTTCAGCTGTTTAATTTCCTGTTCATAACCTCTGTTATTTATTACTGTCCTTTATACTCTGGACTGGAGCATTTTGTCCTTAGATTTAATCCTCACAGTAACCCATTGAGGTAGGTCAAAATTCACTCCAGCAAGTAAGAAAATGAGGCTTTGTTTGCACATCCAGGTCTTGGGATTGCCATAGTGGTGACCTGTATTCTTACAAATGCTGTCTTGCCTTGGAAGGAAATAGAAAGGCCTTTCTTCTCATGGTGGGATAGTGTTTCAGAAGGAGGGCCTCTCTTGTCTGGCATCTAGCAGGTAGTGTCCCCTTGGGCATCAGGGCTCTGGTGACTGTGAGCCATGCCTTTAGCTCACCCATGCCTCGATGCATTTCATTTGTGAATGAGAGTCTGCATATTTCTGTCTACAGGCTTTGGATGTCCTACAGACTTAGAGTGTTCATTAAGTACCTCTTCCCCTGAACGAGGAATACTCCCTAATACTTTTTCCTGTGTTTGCGTCACTGTTTAGGGAGAACAATGTTTGTGACATAAATGCAGTGCATGGCTTGTTTGCCACAGGGACAATAGAGGTTAGTACATGCTCATTTGTTTACACTTTCAGGTTTTTTTTAAAATGTCTTTTTCTTTTTGCATTTATTTAGTGTGTGTGCATTCCACACTTGCCACTGTGCTTATATAGAGATAAGAAGACAACTTATTATAGTTGATTTAGTTCTTCTGTATGAGTCCTGGGGATTGAACTCAGGTTGTCAGGCTTGGCAGCAAGTCCCCTTACCCACTGAGCTATTTTTCACTTCAAAAAAGATTTTCTGGTGTCTGGAGAGATGGCTCAGGAGTTACAAGTGTGCTGTTGCTCGTGTAGAGGACCTGAATTTGCTGTCCACCACCCAGGTAGAGCAGCTCACAACAGCCTATGACTTGAGCTCTGGAGGACCTGAGACCATCCTCTAGCCTCTTTAGGAACATACACCCACAGACTCATACCTATATACAGGCATACATATATATCTAATTAAAAATATACACCTGCCTAGCATTGTGTGACCTAGGTTTGGTCCTTAGCGGTATCTAAATCCGTGAGCCAATCAGATGATCAGTCAAACCAATCAACCAATCTTTAGCTTTTAATTTATTTAAGAAAATTATACCGTTAGGCATGCTGAAAAGAGTTCAGTGATAGCATCCCACACATTCCTTTTAAGATAAAAATGTTATTTTCTAAAAGGTTTTCTGAGCCATTTGAAAGTAAATCATGAACATTATGACATTTCATGCCTAAATATTTGAAATATAATTTTTAAAACCAAGGACTCAAGCTGAGGATGATAGACCATACCCCAACACTTGGTAGTGGATATTAGAGAGTTAGAAGCTGAAGGCTAGCCTTGTCTTTACAGTAAGTGTGAGCTGACCTTGGCTGTGAAATAAAAGTCTTTGTCTCAAAAAAGCCAAAAAATAAGCTAGGCGTGGTGAAGCTTGCCTTTAATCCCAGTTTGGGAGGCAGACACAGGCAGATCTCTGACGTTTGGGGCCACCCTGGTATACAGAATTGAGTTCCAGGATAGCCAGGCCTATACAGAGAAACCCTATCTACAAACAAACAAAACCTCCTAAAACTAAAAAAGAAAAAAAAAAAGTAGTACAGATTAAAGCAAAGATTTATCTGATGGTCTTAACTACTCTGGAGACTGATACAGGAGGATCACTTGAGTCAAGGTTAGCCTGGGTGATAGTTAGATTCTTACTCAAACAAACTGACTCAGCATAAAGACCATTTTCATAAAATATAAATGTCTTTATTGCTCCTTCCTCCCGTAGGAGCCAACTCAAGGGTCATGTGTCGTGGGGAAAAGGTTAGGACTTTTTCATTTTTCTTTTCTTAGTTATGAAGTTAGTCACCTTGTGGTGAAGTAGCTGACACTGCCAGGATTACAGGTTAAAAGCTGACCTTTGAATCTGCATGGAACTGGTGGTAGTAAATCTTAATTTTGGTAAATGGCTGCAAGTTTTCTAGTCACGCTTTTACTTAAAATGTTTTTTTTTCCTCTGTTCAGGGTCGAGTGGAATGCTGGGATCCAAGAGTAAGAAAAAGGGTTGGCGTGTTGGATTGTGCGTTAAGTAGTGTCACGGCAGATTCAGAGTAAGTAGCAATCAATTTGCAGTATAACTGTCAATCAGCCTTCTGGTTTAAGTCAGTATGTCCGTATGAAATTAGTTGCCAGAGGATGAAAGTCTTTGTGACTTACATCTGAGACTAGTGTTGGGGATTGCTGTCCTCTAAAACTGTGGGCAAGCCAAGGAGAGTCCTTCTCTCCAGTACTGCTCCGAGCAGCGTGGTGTTTTAGTTTCCAGTCCCTCAGGATTGGTGGCTGGGCAGGGCCCATTACTCTTAGCAGGCGAGAAGGTGTCCTTTGAATACTATGGTGAAGGAAGCAAGGGGTGACTTTTTTTTCTTGTTCTTATTGGCCTAATTCCTACACTTAAGACATTTAGAGAGTAGTACACACTTGGAAAGAAAAACCATGTGACCCAGATAGCAGCTTGAATCAAGTAAGAAGGCATCTTTGTCCTCCACTCACCAGTGTGTGCTGGCCCAGGTGGGCACCGCTGCCCAGGTGTTGGCTGTAGGCAGATCACCCTCAGGCAGGTCTTTGCTCCATGCTTATCTGTTGCAGTCACTTCAGAAAAGCCTTTCTCTGGGCACTGCTTCTCCAGCAATCCACGTGTACTTCAGGGAGCGTTTACACACACCATCCCTTGATGTCAAGTGGGAGGGTGAAGCATTTGATGGTGACAGGCTGCAGTGATGCTCCAGACCCTTCACATTATTGAGGAGTTCTGTAGGATTTCCTTCAGAATGGGAATTCAGAATTCCTTTGAAAAGATGTTTATATGGAGCATCGCTGATTTAAAAAAAAAAGTGAAGAATGACTCAGTGAGCTGATGCAGCTCAGTAGGAGTGTGCCTGTGGAGTATGCAAGGCTGCAGGGTGAATCCTCGGTATCCCAGGAACCAGCAGTCCAGTGTAAAACAAACTAATGACAGAATTAGAAAGATACATCTAGGGCTGGGGAGAGCACTGACTGCTCTTCCTGAGTTCAAATCCCAGCAACCACATGGTGGCTCACAACCACCCATAATGAGATCTGATGCCCTCTTCTGGCACATCTGAAGGCAACTACAGTGTACTTATGTATAATAATAAATAAATCTTTAAAAAAAAAAGAAAGATACATCTGTCTAATATATAAATCTTACTCTGTGTTAAGAAGTTAATTTGTGTGTTTGTTTTAAACTGCTACATTTAAAGTGACAAAAGAAACATTTATTTTTCTTGATTACTATTGGGATTTATTCTAAAATGATAATGACCTTTACTAATCATGACATGGTATAGAGAATACTAAGCAATTTTAAGCAGGAAGTTCACATCCATGTAGAATAAACTAATGCATATTATTATTTTTAATAAGGTGCATGCCTGTGCATCAGTACAGGTGCCTAAAAAGGCCAGAGGAGGGCACTGCATCCCCTAGAAGCAGAGCTTGAGTTACAGACAGTTGTGAGCAGCCTCTGGGAACCAAATTCTGCTCCCCTTAGAGCTAGCACTTCAGTTGACATATTGCTTTAACCCATCAGTGTTTAAAAAAAAATCAGGAAATATACTAATACTAAGAAAATAACACTAAGAAAATGTGTTATGTTAAAGGTATTTACTCATTCTTTCAGAATCAGAAAGGTTAATTTTCTCTCACTCTTAAGCATTGATTTGTCTTCTAATTATGTCGAGATGTGTACTCTGAGTTCCCTGTGCCCTTAGCATCACAGCTTGGCTTTGTTTCCTCTTTCTTGTTGTTATTTCTTGTTTTTCTCTTATAAAACAGTCTCACTTCAGCCCTGTCTGGCCTAAAACTCTGTGTTCACTGTGCTGGCCTCACATCACAGAGATCCACCTACCTCAGCCTCCTGAGTGCTTGGATCAAAGGCATGTGCCTGATGACTTGAGTTCAGTCTCTGGAAACCCCGGAGGTGGAAGGAGAGAACCAGCTTCACAGAGTTGTCCTCTGACCTCCGGGTATATTCCTGCTTTGTCCACACAATTCTCTTTCTGTTTTTGTGTTTTGTTTTGTTTTTAAGATTTTTTAAATTTATTTTATGTATGTGAGTACACTGTGGCTGTCTTCTGACACACCTGAAAAGGGCATCAGATCTCATTACAGATGGTTGTAAGCCACCATGTGGTTGCTGGGAATGAAACTCAGGATCTCTGGAAGAGTAGTCAGTGCTCTTAACTGCGGAACCATCTCTCCAGCCCATTTTGTTTTGTTTTAAAGCAAACAGATATGTAGTTGTCACTGATAGTATATCTTATGGCAATTTCAAGTAGAAGTGCAATAACTATAGGAGAGATACTGCACAATCTAAGGAAAAGTATGGGAAAAAGCCATTTTAACTTTGGTCTTTAGAAATAATGGGAGTACCCTTTTTTTTCTATTTATGATTTTTTTGAGACAGTGTTTCTGTGTATCCCTGGCTGTCCTTGAACTCACTGTGTAGACCAGGCTGGCCTTGAACTGAGAGATTGCCCACTTCTGCCTGCCAAGTGCTGGGATTAAAGGTGTGCACCACCATATGTATATGGTTGAAATACTGGATTTTTTTTTTTTAATAAAAATTGATTCACATTTTATACTGTTTTTTTTGTTGATTTTGTTGTTTTTTAGAGATAAGGGATTTTTCAGCTATTGTGATAAAATATTTTGAAAATAATCATATTTAGTATAACAAAAGACGCTAAGCAGCTTCTGAAACAGAAAAGAACAGCAGAGGCCCACCTGCTGTGTAGCAGAATTTGGCCAACCAGAGTCTCCAGGAGCATATCCAATGTTTGCAGTTCAGTTATTATTTCCCAAGCATCTAGAACCTGAGTTTCTAGGGCTCATGCTAAATTGTTTTACAGACAACCTAATCTAAGTGTCTACCACCTTACTGAGTCAGCACTGTCTCCCTGTCCTCAGCTGAGGTGCCTCCTTAGCAGGTCCTCACCAGTTTCCTCCTCCTCCTCCTCCTCCTCTCTTTCCTCCTCCTCTTCTTCCTCCTCTTCCTCTCCCTCCTCTTCCTCTCCCTCTTCCTCTTCTTCCTCCTTTTCCTCTTTTTCCTCCTCTTCCTCTTCTTCTTCCTCTTCCTCTTCTTCCTCCTCCTCCTCTCCCTCTTCCTCTCCCTCCTCTTCCTCTTCCTCTTTCTCCTTTCTTTTCAGTTTATTACATTTATTTGTTTGATTGATTGATTTTCACGGGCAGGGCACACCCATGCACCTTCACGTATGTAGAGGTCAGAGGACAGAGACTTTGAGAAGTCTCTTCTTTCCTTCTACCTGTGGGTCTGGTTGTCAGGCGCCCCATGGTTGGCCCCTCTGAGCCCTCTCTCTAGCCCCTGTTCTTTGAACTAGGCTCTTCCCTGTCTATGAGGGCTGTAACTCCTGAGTCTAAGGGAGTCTCCTGAGTACCTGGTACATAGCAGACACACAGACACCCCTCCCAGTTTATTGTTATTAGAAAGAACAGAAGTAGCAGTTAACCAAAGTTACCTGACTGCTTAACAGGTAGTGATTTTTTTTCTCCTTTTATATTAAAACATAAGCTTCAGGCTGCCCTCAAGCTCACTGGGTGGCTGAGAATTGCCTTGAACTCCTAATGCTTTTCCTCCCAAGTGCTGGGATTACAGCATCCCATCCCTCCCTTAGTACTTGACATTTATTTATAGAGACTTTGCTGAGTTCTTTATGCACAGAAAGTGATGTTTTCTTAGGTACTCTAATTTGATGTGTTTTGTAAAAGAAAACTCTCCATCAATGACATACTCATTGTTCAGCTTTTGGGAATTATGTTTCAGAAGTATGTTGGTATAGGGAAGGGTATGTAATACACATTTTTAGATACACCTTTCAGTGAGAAAGAAAAACTTACAGTTGTCATAGAGTTTTATTAAATTTTTGTAACATTTTTATAAAAGGACAGTAGCCATGTGTGTTTCTTGTCACGAGAAAAGCATCCAGAGGCATAACAAAATGTTAAAGATTATTTTTTTCTGCTGCTGATTCAGTTTCAAGTGATCTTATTGTATTTTATTTTTTTAAGATTTATTTATTTTTAATTACATGTCTGTATCTGCACATAGGTGTAGGTACCCATGAATTCCAGAAGACAGTGTTGGGTCCTCTGAAATTGGAGTTATGGATGGGTTCTGGGAATTCAAACGCTGGTCCTCTAAAAGAGCAGCCAGTGTTCTTAACCTCTGAGCCATCTCTCTAGCCCCTGTATTTCTCTTTTTAATTTAGCTTTATGCTTTTCCTACAAACCTTGTAGCCTGTCATTTGTGTCATTTAGTAAATTCTAGAAGGTTGAGAAGTTAGAAGTACTGGATAAAGCAGTTCTTTTCCATGATTGACTGTCTGCCTGAGGAAGTCAGCAGGCTCGCCTGGAAACCAGGGAGGATTAATAGGAGAGTTACATGAGTTGGTTAGGAAATGAATGTGCAGAAGTCAGTGAATTTGGTATCTATTAGCAAATCCCCAGGAAGAGGAGGAGGCAGAAAAGTTCTCATAACATAAACTACAATTATTGAAAGATTCATTTACCAGTCTGAAGAAAGTGGTAAAATTGCATTATGAAATAAGCCTCGGAGGAATAGGAGAATAATTCTGAATGAACAGTTATCCTAAAGTTCATTTTGAAAAGTAGGTGATGGAGTCTTTGAGGAACAGCAGCCTTCTTTCCAGCCACTGCTCAGTGCAGCTTCAGGCAAAGGCTGTAGGTGGCAGGAGAGGCTTGATAGTGCTCCAGTCTGGCCAGGGCTCAGGGCTGGTAGCATGCTGCTGCCCTCAAGGACTAGAAGCAGAGCCTTTTCTCCTTCTTTTTATGGGCCATGATCTCCTGAGTGCTGGGATTGCAGGCTTACATCAGCACAGCCAGCTCTGGTCTATGGCTGACCTAATCTCTTTTTTTCCACCTCAATCTTTTGGTGCTAGTGTCTGTGGCTGGTGCATGAAAAGCATGTTCTAGAATTATAGCCATACCTTTTGTTCTTCAGTATCATAGAGATGTAGGTCTTAGTCTTTTATTTTAGATGAATAAAGTTGATCTATTTTATTTTTAAAACAATTTAACTTATGTGTGTGTGTGTGTGTGTGTGTGTGTGTGTCCATGAGTGCAGGTGTCTGCAGAGCACAAAGGTGTCAGATCCCCTGAGCTGGAGTTATAGGGAGTTGTGAGCCACCTGACCTGGGTGCTGTGACTTGAATTTGAGTTCTTTGCAAAAGCAAATGCATGTTCTTGACCACTTAGCTATCTATCTCTCCTGCCTTGGTAAAATTGGTTTTACATCAGAAGTAAGCACACCCACCCATATCCCAATATAAATTGTTTCTCTGAGTGATGATTGGGATGTTTTGGGACTGGGAAGATGGCTCATTCAATAAATTGCTAGCTGTGCAAGACATGACTTAGTTTAGATCCCCAGCATCTGTGTAAACCAGTCACTAATCCCAGATCTGGAGAGACGGAGACAGGAAGAACCCTGGGGACCCCTGACTAGCAAGCTCCAGAGTCACTGAATATTCTGTTCCAAAGCACATGTGGATTGCAGACATCTGATGTTGACCCCTGGCACATGCAGGCACACACACTCAGAGACACACATATCCTGGAGAAGTTTCTGAAATCAGTGTTCTATTGTCTGAATAGAATGGAAGATGAGGGTGGGTTATGGGGTTACATTTCTGTGGGAAGTATCTTTTTTATTATGAAAGTTTGGATACAGTTATAAACAACGATTTGTACGATTTTCCTTGTTAGATTTGAAGTGAAGATAAGTAATGACCCTGATACTTAAGTAACAGAGGATAAGCATTTGCTTTTCAGGATAAACAGCTTACCCACCATCTCTGCGTTGAAGTTTAATGGAGCCTTGAGCATGGCAGTTGGAACATCCACAGGGCAGGTAAGTGTCACATGTGAGCGTGTGAGCCAGTATTTTGGATGTGTATTGGAAGGCACTGGGGATAATAAGTGAGGTTGTTCTCTTTTGGCTGGAGTGGAGAGGGTGCTCCAGAATACTAGAGCCTTTGGCACCTTGGAAGACTGGGCTGGTCCCTTTAGAACTGAATGAGGTAGTCTTCAGACATTCTTGATAAGGGTTTGGAACAGCATTTTTTAGAGTGTGTGGCCCAAATTTGGAATTCTGTCAGCCTTCTACTCTTGGGGAGTCACAGTGGATTTACATACATATTTTGAAGACCCTGGGGATCCTGCAAATAAGAATTGTGTTCACTAAATATTTCCAAATGTGTGCATGCAAGGAGCCTTTTTTTTTTCTTTCTTTCTTTTTTTTTTTTTTTTTTTTTTTTTTTTTTTTTTTTGAGACAGGGACTTGACATAAATGCTAGCTAGCCTAGAACTCTGTGTAGAAGAGACTGGCCTTGAACTCTCAGAGATATGCCTATCTCTGCCTCCCAAATGTGTGTGCTACCATGCTCACACACGGTCATTTGTTTTAGTAGTAGCTTTGTGTCGTAGGCCACAGATTTGCTAATTAGCAACTGAAACATCCTTTTTTTTTTTTAACAATTTTTTTTTTTTTTTAAGATTTATTTATTGTATGTCTGTGAGTACACTGTAGCTGTCTTCAGACACCCCAGAAGAGGGCATCGGATCCCATTACAGATCCCATTACAACCAACCATGTGGTTGCTGGGAATTGGAACTCAGAACCTCTGAAGAACAGCCAGTGCTCTTAACTACCAAGCCATCTCTCCAGCCCCAGCAAGTGAAACATTCTTATGAATATCTGTTCCTTGCATAGTATAGGTCAGTAATTGTCAGATTAGTGAACCTAAAAACTACTCCCAGGGTTAAAGTCGTAAAACTTCCAAGAGCTGACTTTAGTGTTGGGCTCTGACTAAATGTGTTTGTCATGTTCATAGAAAGTTATGAACTAGGGGCTGAAGAGATGGCTCAGCGGTTAAGAGCACTGACTGCTCGTCTGAAGATCCTAAGTTCAAATCCCAGCAACCACATGGTGGTTCACAACCATCCATAACGAGATCTGATGCCTTCTTCTGGAGTGTCTGAAGACAACTATAATGTACTTACATACAATAAATAAGTAAATTTTAAAAAAAAGATTTTATATAAAAAAAATAAAGTTATGAACTAGGTGGCACTCATTATTCCAACTTTTTTTTTCTTTTTCTTCATGTGTATGTCTGTGTATGAGGAGGGGAGGGGTCTCTTATACCCCATGTTGGCTGCAGACTTGATATGTAGCCAAGAATGACTTTGGATTCCTGATATTCTTGCCTTCATATTCCAAGTGCTGAGACTACTGGCATGTGCCACCATGGCTGGTTTTGCCAGGCTGGGGAATGAGCTTGGGGCTTTGTGGGTACTGGGTCAGCACCTAGTAGCTGAGCTGCCTCCCCAGCTCCCATTACTCTGAGTATTAAATGTGTTGTTTGGATATGGCTTGTTTGACAAGAATGAGCTTTTCTCTTTTAGGTGTTGTTATATGATCTTCGCTCGGATAAGCCACTGCTAGTTAAGGATCACCAGTATGGGCTGCCCATCAAGTCAGTTCATTTCCAGGATTCACTAGATTTGGTTTTGTCTGCAGACTCCAGAATTGTCAAAATGTGGAACAAGGACTCTGTACGTACTTTCTGCTGTAGTTGCTCCCTGTTTTCCTTGCCTGTTCCCAGTGCTTCTTCTCTTTCCATGTGCTTCTGGGGCTTCTGTGAGTCCTTGAGAAGGGGTGCTGAATAGCCATCCAGGAACCAGCAGGTCAGTCACTTTAGGTCAGGGCATGTCTGTGTTTGGGCAAAGCTGACATGAGCCTGTCTCCAGTTACAGAGCATCCTGATTTATGTGCACTTGAGCATGAGGAGGGATTGAACTCAGGTCATCAGGATGGTAGTTAGAGCTTTTACCCCCTGAGCCTTGTTGCCAGATCCCTGCCATACATTTTATTGGCCATGTGTTAGATGGAGAAAAAAATCACCGTGAAACAGAATTTGCCTCTGAAGAGCCTTTCGGTCCTACCTCTACCATCTTGATTTTATTTTATTACTACTGCCTATGAGGATGGCTATGTACTGTGATACACATGGAGGTCAGAGGACAACTAGGATATTATTCTTCCACCATGGGTTCCAGGGTTGAATTCAGGTGGCACAGCAAACACTTTGACTGCGTCAGCTTGCTGGCTCTATCCTGAGATCTTTCAGCTCACTCACTACCCCAGCAGAATTCTGGGAGCTGCTGACTTTCTTCCATTCCAGAATCAGTGCATGTCCCAGGTTCATACCCTGTCCCCATCTTAAACAAGCAGGGTCTAGAAATAGTAAGGACCTTTAAAGTAATTTTGTATATTGGTCAGTCAGTCTGTCTGCCTTTCTTTGGTGGTAGTTTTAGAAATTGAACCCAGGTCCTTGTGTGTGCTTAGCCAGTGCTGTATCACTGGGTTACATCTTTAGTGGTCTTTGTACTTTTTATTTCAAGAGAGGGCTTCGGTAAGTTGCCCAAAGTTGGCCTTGAACTCACTCTACCCTAGGAAGACCTTCAGCCTATGATCCTCCTGCTCAGTCCCCACCAGTTGGTAGTATTACGTGCCTGTACTTCAAGGCCCAGCTAGCTTTGTTTCCTTTTTTTTTTTTTTCAAGTAATGTTTTCTTAAGAATATTTTAGTGTTTCCTCTCAACTTCAAATGTTATTTTAAAAGTAACACCATTTTGTATTGCTGATTTTAACCTGCCTTCTTCTTTCATTTCATGTATTTAAAGTTTTTGGTTTTTTAGGCTTTATTTATTTATTTACTTTATATGAGTACACTGTTGTTGTCTTCAGACACACCAGAAGAGAGACCCCATTACAGATGGTTGTAAGCCACCATGTGGTTGCTGGGAATTGAACTCAGGACCTCTGGAAA